>NC_133086.1:15941703-16144203 GCF_019914945.1 Typha latifolia | reverse complement strand
ATTGTTCGCAGTGACAATTCCATATCACCCCTTGCATTCTAGCTTTAGTGTCAGAAACCTCCTCCAAATCGTCCTTTTTAAGATCCATCTGCAACTGTCCACTCCAACCGCCCATTTGTTCTCTGGAGGAGTCTATTTGCAAATTGTTCAAAAGAATGAGGCTTTAATCTTTATGCAATATATTATACATGTTTGGACTTCACTTCTTCTCAGTCGTAGATAAGAATATGAGAAATTTAGTGAAAATATGATCGTTGGTATTATGGAATTTAAGGATTTTTAGTTCTTAATTGTATATTTACTCTCTTTTTCAATCTCCTTTATGATTCTTTCTGAATTGGCAAGGGGAAATGTGATGTCTCTTGTACTAAAATTGTCAGGAATCTTTATATCAATCTTATATTACCAGGCTTTTGTTCTTCCATAATGGAA
Organism: Typha latifolia; assembly: GCF_019914945.1. Taxonomy (NCBI): domain Eukaryota; kingdom Viridiplantae; phylum Streptophyta; class Magnoliopsida; order Poales; family Typhaceae; genus Typha; species Typha latifolia. Next base: position 16,143,771 of record NC_133086.1, on the reverse strand, counting down.
CTTTCCTGCATCATTTATTTTACAGTGGATTACAATCTTAATTTGTAGATATAATGCCAATCTTTCTTGTTGCTATTACATCGGTGCATTTATTTTATTGTGCATGGTAGATGCTGAAAATCTATCTCTCATCCCCATCAATATATTCTTTTGTGCATGCCTTTTTTTCCATTCTTTTAGCAACCACTATATTTCCACTTGTAGATGCATCCTCTGAGAATTGGTAGTTTTCTAAAGCACATTTTTGTTCTAATGCATGGAACTTTAGGTTTTCTCATTCTTCAACATGTCTGAGGAAGTAAATGTTGTCAAACTACATCTGCTGCTTTTATGAACAGTAACTCTACTTTCTTTTCTACTGCTAATATTGGACTGTTGCGATGATTTAGTTCCTTAATTGGCTAGTGAATTATTAGGTTAAGTTTTCAGGCTCTCCTATATTCAGTGGCCTTATCTTTAAGTAGGCATAAGCAATAATTAGTTGGTCAAAATGGCCTGGTCCTTCAGGTCTTAGCGGTACTGACATACTATTTAGAGTTCCATAACATAGAACTAGTGTATCGATTAGATGAGTAGTATGCATGCCACACAAACACCAGGGGAAGGAAAGAAAAAGGTTGTATGCACGCCACCTTGTGTTCTCTCTACACATCTATAGTACAAGAATTTCTCCTGTTAAACTTGCCAGTTCATATGGGATGCATCATATATCATGAGTAATTGGGTCCACCATGATATAGGGCACTCTTTTTATAACGCAGTCTATTGGCGTTTGCATTTGCATTGTAGAACCAACCTGCAGAGAACCTGTGTTGAACTTATTGGAACTTTGATATCCTTAATTTTCTCAGTGGGAACCTCTTGCTATATAGGACTAAAGGCGAAAAAGATGGCTGTCATTTTCTTTACTTTTGAGCAGGAATAGATTAGTATGGATATCCCAAATAAGGCAGGTGAAAGATTTATTTTTGTATGATGCCTCTTTATTTGCAAAAATTGGGTCTCGTTGTTATAACCCTACGAAGTGAGGTTATTGTTGTGCATTATTGCTTAACTTAATATCCTGATGTATCCATTAAATTCAAAGTTCCTGCATCCGGATGGACTAATACTGTTGACTAAGGTTAAAAATTGGTGTTTGGTTTTTGAAAATTTTAAGTGAAAGCAATATTGAATTCAGAAAGTTAGATATTTCAATTTTGAGGACGACAGCTTTTGAAATTTCTCTCTTGTTAGATTCCTTCCTCGTTATGAAGTATTAGTTGCATAGAATAGAAATATTCTCCAGCTATTGTCTATCAAATATGACTTCCTATTTAGATTACAGCATACTTAAAGTACATTGAAGTACTTCAGAATGATAAAATGATGAGAAGTCCCTGTTCCGAGATGCACCACTGGAACTGTCTAATATCTCATGGTCTAGACTTGTTAGGGCAAAACTAAAGGCTTTATGTCTTCTTTAATTAAAGTACGTATAATTAACTAGTGTGGTAAACAATGATGGTCCATGAGTGAACCTAGGCCTAAGTGGGAATTTAGGTAGTTTGGTAGCTGTCTTACTGGCCAATGTTGCCTGTTTTCTAGTTGATGTTTTCTGTATTAGGGCCTGAGATGTTGACCAATGTGTGGTACCCCTCAAGTTGGGGGGATGAAATTGAGATTTCTTGGTAATGAAAATAGCCAACTTTTTGACCTGAAAAAGAAGAATAAAGGAAGGCAAATAGTAACTATTTATATTTTTCCCGTGATTATTTATGCATGTTCTAATTCTGTGCACAATTTTCAGTGACTAACTAGTATCATCCAGCCATCTTCTGCTGAATAATGATGCTCAAACAAGCATATGTTATCATGAATAGAGTTGAGCAGTTAACCAGAATTATTTTTCTTGCAGTATACAGCTCTTCTGAAGTTGGACATATGGAAGGTTCTAGTGGAATTGTAACAATTACATTGAAGTTGGATCCCACAGCGCAATCATTTCTCATAAGGTGTGGATCTCTTGTATTACCAGAATTGCTGCGTCAATAACCTATGATTCACTTACATAACACTTCACCTATGAAAATTCTTCTTGCCGCAGTTGTGGTGCCTGGGCTGCTATTTTTGCAAATGGGCTTTGTCCAAGAAAAAGGAGTTGAGCGAGAAATGGAGGTGAATGCATCTGTCACTTTCCATCCACAGCACGGTTATCTTAATATCAAGTAGATATATATAGAGAGAGAAAGTAAAAAAACCTTGGAGTTTCTTTATATTAACAGCATGATATATACTATTGGTCATTTACCTATCAATTTAAGTTTTTGGGTCAATTGGTCATTTGGCATGGTACCAAAGCTCTCCTTTATAGAGGTATATATGTTTCGGTGCAATAGGCATATATCTTGTTCTTCTATTATTTATCTATGTGTGATGTATGGTAGCCACAAATGAGTGTGTGTTAAGAGCATGGTTTATATAGTTATCAATTTAAACTTTTGTTTAGCTCCTTACATAACACTTAAAAAGAGGTTTAAGTTGTATCTTTGCTTTATTGCAGTTAGTTGTAAAACTTAGGTTGATGAAAGTGGTATGTTCTCTATAATCAATTTTGCATCTCCTATATGTGTCTGTCTTGGTTTTTAAAGTACCGAGCTTTCCTGAAAAGAGAAACAAACATCTATAGATTTGAAACCATTCACACTGATCCCTGTTTTCACTGCAGCTCATGCGTGAAACTAAATGCTGTGACAAGGACTCCCACCGGATGACGCTGCCAAGCTACAGACTTTGTGGGCGGCAGGGTTCCTTTTCCACCTTGTTCCTCTAGTTTCCTTTGAGATGCTGCTACTCTACCTACCAGAGTGGTTGCCCAGGTTCAGTCTCTTGATGTTACCTGCTGGTGATTTGGGAAATCAGAATCTTTGTGCTATCTAACGCATCCTTGCATGTCCAGCTACTGGAAATCAAGTTGCCAGCCACCGAAAGCTATTGCTTTTATAGTAACACAGTAACACTATTTGGTAGAAGATTCCATGAAACATGAGAATTACACGACGCATTACATATGCACCGTTAAAGGTTAAATCCTAAATCCTTTCTCGCTTTGCTCCTCTCCTGTCGATACTTTTTTTCTTGTTCTAATTCTACATTCTCATCAATGCAGCTTGCTTGCAGAAGCACCATGGAGGCCTACCACTAACCATTCCATCTCTTGTAAGCCATGTGCTGTGGTGGTGCCATCCCCACTAACAGAAGTGCAAGCTGTATGTAGACCTCCATGCTGTCCTTGCTTGAGTCCACAGTCCTAACACTATTAAAAGATAACAATATACGGTCACTTCCTACAGGCCAAAGGAGAGCATTGCCCATTCAAAATTTTGGTAGGTTATTTGGCATTGCATTCGAATTAGCCCATCTTAGATGTACACTGCATGATGTCCTTCTGTCTTTTTTGTGCCCTCCCTGCTTCAAGAGTTGAGCTGTGGAAGATGGCAGACATTACATCTGTATGTATGACAAGAGGATCTTTGGTCTTATCCCACCCCCTAATCCTGGTTCATTCTATTATAGATAGACAGATGAATATGTACCTTCTATTGTTCTTTTTTTGGGTAAAAGATGAACATGTGCTTCACTAGTGGACTGTCAAATATTTTTAACCTTGTCTTTGTGAACAAATGTTGCTAAGCTAAGGATTAGGTGAAGAATTCTACACTAGTATAAATGTATAGGGTCCGAGCGCATCATTGAATGTGCACGAACACGCTAAGCATGCATATCTGATGCTCATATCTATTGTATTCTCCTTCTATTGTGATTAAAGTTGTTAGATATGTATGATCGATGTTGAGTGATCACCATGTAGTGAAATAGCACCCTAAAGTAAATGACCTATGCAATGGATTATGGATATGAAAGGGACAATTTTGCTTCCTTATTAAGGTTAGAGTTCAACTGCAGCTAAAAATGGCAGTTTGGCTGTTTGATGCATAAGATGCATATAGGATGAAAACTTAAATAGATCTCATGCTATCATCAAATATGGTTGCTAGGGCCACTATAAATCACACTAACACTACACACTATCCAAAGGAACTATCTTGCCCCACATTGGTGCAATCAATCATATGGGTAAATGAAGGGGAGAAAGGGAAAAAAGAAACAAATGCCAACATTGGCCCCCAAACAAAACCCCCCCCCCACAAAGTACCATGTTATGAGTTGGAATCACAAGGGAGAGTTGAGAGTATTGAGATGGACTTCTAATCAGTTTGTCACAAAGGCAACCTACACATAGGCCCTCTTCCATCTTAAGCTTCAACAGCTTAAGTGGTCCTCTTTTGGGATCACATCACTGCAGGAATTCTAATTTCATCAATCAGTGGTTGAGCTTGGCCCATCAAGCTTGACTATTTTTATTCAACCAAAAAAAAGAAAAAGAAAAAAAAATTGAATGCAGATAATTTGTATCACTTGCCATCCTATAGTTTTAATTAATATAAAACTGTTAATTTCTTTATCCAAACTTACTGGTAAAACTAGAAAAAAATATATATATTAGAGGGAATTTTTACACCATAATAAATATTAAAATGTCAGAATTTCTCTACTTGTCCTATTAAATTTACTCAAATTCTTCAAATTTTAAAACAAAATGCCTCTTTAAATTTACAAACCTTAAAACTTTAGTTACTATCTAATAAATGATCGAAAAAGATTCATATTTACTCAAACAATGCGATTACAAATATCATACGTGTATTATAGTAACTTACACTATCTCTGTTAAGTTTGAATTAAAAGTTAATAATTTCACATTAATCTAAAGTCGAAACAACACAGGAGACAAAGGGACACAAGTAAAAATTTAGTGATTTTAATTTGTGTTCTATTATACGTAGCTTGCTATCTTGCAATCAAAGAATGACCCCTTAGTTTAAAGCCCAACAAAATAAGCTTGGGAGACTACCAAAAATGTTTTCTTTTTTACCTCCTTTTTTTTCTTCATAAAATTCCGTAGACGATCTTGGCTAAACGAAGAAAACACACTTATTTTTTATTTTACACCCTGCATTATTAACTTATTATTTTGGAAAATATTCAAATAACACCCCCAGATGGTATATATATTGTTAAAATCTCTTAATTTTAGCATACCTAGTAAATTGATACAATTTCTATAGCTTAACTTTGATAAAAGACAAAATATACAAAACATAAAACATTAGTGATGAGAAAATATACATAATTTTGTTATTTTAGACTACATTACATCGAGGTCTCACGAAGTATAACCCAGTATAACTTATACTGCCGAAGAAAAATAAAAAGGGATATTAAGACCTCTTGGACTACCATTTATTCGAAATTAACATGTGAATGACACTGGTTCAATTTTTGCCATTACTTTCTCTCTAACTCCTCCTTCCTTCCTTCCTTCCTTCCTTCCTTCCTTCCGGTCTTCACATATCTCTCTCCTAAACCTAAGCTTAATTTCAAATTCTAGGGCGATATTACTCCAAATTTTTCTCTCATATCTTTCTACAATAGTCAGACTATGTACATAGACAAATGTGTTAGTATTCACGAGTTTCTCTCTAACAAGTATAAATGATGTCAAATCATAGTTTAGTTCAGTATGTTCAAGTATAATTTGATCTCTATTTTAACTAATTATTTAAATATTTTAATATATAAAATAGTGCGTTGACGCGTAACTGATGAAAAAAATATCTCTCTCCCTTTTTTTTTAGGTGGAGCCAAATGTTGGGAGGTTGGGGGGACAAGAGTGGGTCCCACGCGGGGTAGGTTTGGGAACAAAAGAGGAGATGATGAGCACGGGCGAGTGCGGTCGCTAAAAGCGAGACCCCACATGATGGTCCCCACCACCCATTTTATGAGTAACATTATGTCATGCCCACGACCAAAATCTATTTTAACCATTTTTTATTTTGGTATCATTTTTATATAATTCTTACTAAAATTATATTAAAAATATAATAATTTTATAAATTACACCGTATTGAGGTTTTTTATAACCCGACCCTTTTTTTTAATTCTCATTTAACATCCTCCATTAATTTAAACGATAACAACAAAAAAAAAATTTTATTATAATATATAATATAATTTATAAATATCTAAATTACTTATGTCTTATTCAGAGAAAGGACAAAGAGGAAGATAAAAATAACGGTGAGAATATTTTAATAATTTGGTCGATATCAGTTAGTCAATAACCGTCAGAGTATAACGGAATGTGAATCACAAAATAAGTAAAATATAGAGTGTGATTTATAAAATACTTTAAAAATATTTGTAATATGTGCCTACGATAATTAAGAAAGAATTATTCGACCTTTACCTTTAATAATTTATCTGTATTTATTAACTCTAGCAACTATCTATTTGAAATTTTTAAAGTCTCAAAGATTTTCAACGATAATTATGACATCAAATAACATGCTACGATAATATATGTTAAGAAGCCTTTTTTAACCCTTCAAATAACATGCTACATTTTTATTATTTTTCGCTTACATCTCTTTCCTTTTTCAAGGACTTTGTAATGTACACCTTATTTTTCTTATATAACTTTGATCGGTTACTATTAACTCTAATCTATAGTTTGCACAACTTTACTATTAAATTGCTAAATACTCACTAATTTTAAGCCATATCACTTAGGGTTGTCAAAATAAACGAGTGACTCTGACTCGATAAGCTCGGTATATAAGGGATTCTCCAATTAGAAACCCTATCCTCAACTTTCAAGTCTCAATTCTCAAACAAAGCCACTCAACTCTCTCTAGCTCTCCCTAAATCCTCACTTGCTCGGTCGCTCTAATCTTCCTTCTCCATCGTTAACTTGTTGCCTCGTCCTTCTCCACCATCAACCCACCAACTCCTCCTCAAGCCACCACCCTGTGCTCGTCTTCCTCCTTAAGTCACCACCTCCTTGTTGTCTTTCTCTTACAACTTATGTTAACTTAAATAGGTTGTGGCTCAGCTCGAGCTCGACTTGAATAAGACTTGATAATAGGCTCAATCTAATCTCGAGCTTGGCTCGCGCTCAATCTAGTCTGGTTTGTGCTCGATTTGGCCCGGCTCGAGCTTAGCTCAAGTTGAGCTATGCCAAACTTGAGCAGAATTATAAAGCTCAAAATTAATTTCGAACCGAGCATAAATTAAAGCCGACTTGCTAAGGGTTGAACCATTCACACCCCTAATATCATATCCTATCGTCCCATGCCACTAAATTGTAACATAACTTAAAATTATATTTAGTATTTTAACGTAATATTCTCTAATTAATACCCTTGTATTTAGAAATAGTTAAGTTTAATTAACTCAAAATGTTATACAAAAATTGATGAGAAAAATATTTACAAAATCGGTAGTGTGTTAATCATAAAATGATGAAAATGTAGGATGTTATTTGAAAAATATCCCTATCAGGTCATTCGATTAACTAGATTTAATATAAGGTTAAAAGACTTAATGATACCTATGGCACCTATATAATATTTTATTAGCCTAAAGGTTACATCTAATCCAATCCAATCCAATCCAATGAGCTTTAATTTAATATCTATCTATTTATCTATCTATAATTCTATCCCCAATCCTGTTCTCTTCATGGTGGGCCAAATTATGACGGACGACCAATCAACCACTGCCACGTCATTAAAACAACCCATCTTGAGCTCTTCAAATGTCATCTGATGAGTGGGGCATTGGCTAATCCGAGGGAAAAGCGAGGGTTATTATTAATTACCCAGGAGGAAGTGACCGGGACTACGTGGGCCCCCCCACCCCAGCGGACTAGAGTAGGGAATGTGGGTGCGCGGTTGGGTGTATTTTGGGTCACATTTATACTTAACAAAAATACTTCTAACAATTGGGTAGTAAAAGATAATTTGATAGATAAGCAAGCAAAAAAAAGGAAGAATTTTTTTGTATAGAAATGCTTTAGATACCTTGTGAATATTTAAAGTAGTTTTGTGCCATTTTGATATTAATATAGTTATTATTATTTTAAATTTTTTACTGTATATAAGTAAATAATAAGTTTTTATGAACCATAAATTATATATATATATATATATATATATATATTGGAAGAAACTAAGAGAGGTCACTGTCTATGTCCCTAGTGGGGTTGACAGGTGTCAGTGGCCACCATCACTCTCGAGTGGAAACCACCGGCGCCGGCCGGTTGGACGGTCAAATTAACCTCGTCAACTGGAGAGAGAGGAGGGTAAAGACTACAGTCTACAGGGCGGTCGCTTCCCTGTCCCCTAACTACCCGAAACGCGCGTGATGGGGACGAATCACCGCCGTTGGTGTCGGACCATCCTCACTCTCGGGAGCCGTACGATCTCGAGCAGGAAGTTAATTTAGCCAAAGGGAGGGGGAAAGAGGATGACGTGGCGAGATCTGGTGCGATTTGGCGGTCGGGAGTTGTTTCGAATATTTCTGATGACAGTTGACAGTCACTCACGCGCGTGGGCTAAAAGGAAAACCAAAATAATAATAATAATAATAATAAATAATAAATAAAAAAAGAAAAGAAAAGAAAGCGATGGAGGGAAAAAGATAAGGTGAAAAAGAAAGGGTGCTTTGTGAAATTGTGGCAGTATTTGTTTGTTTTCATTTAAGCCCCTGAAGTTTCTGAAAATAGTATCTGAGTGAATTATTATTATTATTATTTTTTTTTTAAAAAAAAAAAGAGAAGAAGGAAGAAGTGCCTTTGCAGTGGCGTGCATCGATCTTGTCTCCCGGAGTAGACATCTTAGTCACGTTGCAATACGTTGCTGTATGTAACATTTCTAATTAATTTTCACTATAGTCCTCTAATCCAATAAATAAACTGACAAAAAGGTCCCTAGGAATATTAGGTGGGATCTAATAAAGATCTCCTCTCTTTTCTTTTCCTTCCGCAAAATATTCCATCGTCTCTTTTTGCCATCTTTTACTTATCACATCGCTGGGCACTCTCCCCCGTTCCTTTATTTACAAATATAAAATAATTTAACATTTTAACGCTTATTATTATAGAAAATTACCGATTAAGGAACCCTTACCCGAGGTACTGCAGAGAACTTTCATTTTGTCTATTCTTTTTCGTGCCGGGAAGTCTCACTCAACGGTCAGTGACGCTGCCTCAAAAAGCAAAAACAACCTCAATAAATAAGTAAATATAAAATTTTTATTGCTCCCACTGCACTCCACAAATGCATGCTTTTTCTCAGAAGAGATGATTACACCCCCGGAAAAACTAACTTCTATATTTCTTTTATATATTTTTTGCACATAACCACCTATATTATTTCAAAGGTATAAAAAAGACCAGCTCTAAGATATTTATTAGAAATAGTATCAGTAGTTTCCAACTAAATTGGACCCACTGGAAGTCATTTATTGCAAATGCACCCAATGGAAGAGGGAAATTTGTAAAATAAGGGTAAAATGTAGGTAGTGATATGCAAAAAGACCAAAATGAAAAGCTTGGGAAGAATGTGAAGCCTTGCAAATGCTTGCAGCAGCTTTGCTACTCCCACTAGTGTGGTATAAAATACTCGGCTTCTTTAAAAAGGGGGGAAAAAAAGAAGAAAAGAAACGCGATTATAGTAGGAAGCTTCTCTTCGTGAAAAAAAACAACTCAAAGGTCGCTCCTTTTTCGTTCTTTTATCTTTTCTATTCCGTTTAAATTCTTCTGCGTTGTTGTTTTCCTCTTCGAATTCTTCTTCTTACTCTCCTTATACTTATGCTTGTTGGGGTTGTTTAGAGGAAAAGGTTGATGTCACCGCCTCTGGAGCACGACTACATAGGCCTCTCGGGGGCCTCCTCGCCTGCGACCGGCGCCGCTGTAGCCGCTGGCGAGGGACACGTGGCGGCGCTAGAGCTCAAGGAGACGGAGCTGAGGCTAGGGCTCCCTGGGTCGGAGTCGCGGGAGAGGAAGGAGAAGGTGGGGACCACCTTTGGGCTTCTTCCCAAGGGACTCGTTTCCGGGGCGAAGAGGGGGTTTTCGGACGCCATTGATGAATCCGAGAAGTGGGTCTTCGCCGGAGGGCTTGGGTCGGATGGAGAATTGGGGAAAGGTGGGAGCTTGTTCCCGCCGAGAGCGGAAGGAGGTGGAGGAGGGCAGCATTTGGGGCAGGGGAGTGGAGGAAAAGAGGCAGGGGAGCAAGAGAAGAAGGCACAAGTGCCGGCTGCAAAGTAAGTGAAGAACATGAGAGGAAATTTGCGAATATCTTTTTCAACTGATCACTTTGTGTCGTCTCCAAAATTTGGAAATTTTCATGTTTTCGGTTTGGGGTTTTCCTTTTTTTTTTTTCTTTGATCCGTTTAGTTTGTTATTCCGTATGGGTATCTTTTTAGACAACTAATAATAAAAGTTACAAACCTTTTAGACTGGTGACGGAGAGAACTGCATTTATGGTGGTATTTTCCTTTCTTTTTCTGTGTTTCATCAGTAGAAAAGTGAATTTTGTGGAATTATTGAAAGAAACATGTCTCTTTTGGTTTACACTTCTTATCATTTATTCGTGTATTTATTTTTGCATTGCTTACAGGATGGGAATTGCATGCACACCTTATTTCTGCAGCAAAGATTAGTTTTACGCTCATCCTTCTCTTTCATGATGATCTTATCATTAGGTTGGGTTTTAATTTTTTGTTTTATCTGCTTGGTTGTTTTCAGCTTTTCATTCTCTTAGAATTTCGACATTTTTCTCTCCAAGTTTTGTGATTCTGGTTTGGTTTAGATTGCCAGGATTGGATCTGAATTCAAGATTATCAATCCTTAGAGCACCTGAGTTGGGTCAATAACAGCAAATGAAAAATGAATTTGCCTTTCTAACTGCTTCATAATGTTCACTAGTTTTGGATTTTGCGTCCTCTAGTTATCTTGGCATTCTCTTCTTTCTGTCATTTAGATTCGAACTGTAGAAACTATGAAATGATTCATAATAGTATTTTCTGGAGAATATTGCATGTGTTCTTTTCCTGCCCAATAAAGATATCTCTTTATACTCTTCACAAATATTACACTGCTTCAACCATGGAAGAGATCTAAGAGGAAGTCTGAAGCATAATTATTTATGAAATAGGGCACAGGTGGTAGGTTGGCCACCAATCCGAAGTTATAGGAAGAATACGATGGCAACCAACCCATCAAAGAACAAAGAAGACGCTGAGGCAAAACAAGGGTCAGGATGTCTTTATGTGAAGGTGAGCATGGATGGTGCCCCATATCTCAGGAAAGTCGATCTTAGGATATACAACAACTATAAGGAGTTATCATCAGCACTTGAGAAGATGTTCAGTGGCTTTTCCGGCGGTGAGTTCTTATGTTGTCCACACTCCTTTGATTATTACTGTTTATTCTTGAGATTATCTGGAAATATGCATATTGAATTGGCCGGAGTTTCAGCTTTAATGTTCTAGTGAATGACATCTATGGTTTAGAGTTTGTTAATGCTTGGTATGAATTGGATACAAAGAATAGGAAAATTTATATGTAACACCCTGCTTTATAACGTAATTGTGGTTTATATCCTATATTTTTACTTTTTACAAATCGAGCCATATGATTTAGCGAATATGTGAAGAAAACATCCTGGGTTATATTTGAACTAACACTATGAGAATATTTCGTTAAGTAGGGATATTTTATTTCTAAAATGATCAAAATATTTTTTTTTCTAAAATAATTAAAATACCCTTAGTATGACTTGGTTGAGAGTATTTTTATAATTTTTTAGTATAGTTAACTTAATTTAGAGATTTGGTTAAGTTTAATTAACTGGCAGGGTATTTTCTGTACATATTTGTTAAATTATATGGCTCAATTGTAAATAGTAAAAATATAGGGTGTAAACCATAATTTTATAAAAATATAGGGTGTTATATACAAATTTTTCAAAAAAAAAGTATGGTCACTTGTTATCTTATTGCTATTGTAGGCTCGATGATATTTTATTGCCCAATACCGGTTTGACAACTTTGTGGAAAGATATCTTTTGCATTGACTGTAGTGTCATCATTATGTTCTTGTGTGTATCACAAGATATGACTGCACATATCTATTTGAAAGTTCCAGTTTCTCCATTTATAGTTTCTTTTTTCCCTAATATGTATGGTTTACTTATTTTCTTAGTATTTGGAGTAACAACACTTTAGTACTTGAGTAGATTTCACTTGTTTTGGACTACTAGCTTGCTACATATTAAGATTTGTGATACTTCATATGTTTTGTGCAAGTGTACAGTTTTTCAGAAATCTACTGCCCAGGTAACATTGCAGAAGTTTCATTGTGTAACCAAATAATAAGGGAATGATTCCAGGCATATTGTGACAATCTCTCTGTGATTAGAGACTATCTAGTCTGTTAAGTTTTGAAGCATTAGCACAGCTTGGAGTTTACTTTCGCTTAATTTATTTGGCATTTCAGGTCACTATGGGTCTCATGGAATACCAGGCAGAGATGGCTTATCCGAGAGCCGGTTGATGGATCTTTTAAATGGATCTGAATATGTAGTAACTTATGAAGACAAGGATGGAGATTGGATGCTTGTTGGTGATGTTCCATGGGAGTAAGTTCTATTAACTTGGTTCAACTAAATATTGCACTAATTGATGAGGAAATTTGTATAAACAACTATTCTTTGTGTGGTATGACTTAAGTTATGCCTTTCTGATCCTTTTCCCTTCTGTTATCCTGGAAAATGTGCCCCTAGATAAACGGAATCTCAATCTGATTATGCATTAAATAAGAATTAGCATTTGCTAAAAGAAGCATCAAAATTGAGACGATTTGATAAGGTTAATATTGTTAACTTAAATCTCAAATTTTATTATCTTTGAATACACTTTCATCTATTAACTATTATTTGCGAAATTGGTAGTCTGCCTAACTTTACTTTTAGCATCATCTGCTTAGAATGGACGTATCTGAAAGTTTAGGTTTCTGCAAATTATATATCTCTAATACTACCTGGACACTGAGTTTTCAAATATTTCACTTTCAGGATGTTCACGGACTCTTGCAGGAGGCTAAGGATTATGAAGGGTTCAGATGCAATTGGACTAGGTATGCAGTATTAACACAGGAACCTATAACATGGATTAGTTATCATTTCGCTATGTAATAGGAGAACTAGGAATCCAGTGTCAACAACTTTATGATTTAAAATTCACTTCTGTACTAGAAATCCCTTGAAGCTTCTAGCTCATTAAAAATAAATTAGTCCACCTCATATTAGGCGATGCTTATCAGTATTCTCCACTCATGCTATTGTTCCTATTCTACTGTAGTCCTTTCCCCTGTCTATTCGTCATCAGAGGCTAATATTTCCACATGTATACTTTGTGTATTTGGGATTATTGGGTTAATATTTATGATCCATCAACTGCTATCAGAATGAGATTATTTCAGCCAAGGTCTCCTGTAAGAAGGATCCAGTCCTACCAATTTTTTTTCTTTTTCCCATCCATCTTTTGCTGACTTGAAAAGAGTATAGATCTCTCTCTCTCTCTCTCTCGATATATATATATATATATATATATATATATAGCCCCCCATATTCCACTTTTTCAACCTAGCAACTGATGCGAAATTGATAGAATTTGGTTCTACATACACATGACTCTAGACTGTGACTATATTATTCACGTCTTTGGGTGTAAACATTTCAACTTGCTTTTCTTTATCGAAAAATGATCCAGGTGGTATTTAATAAGTGTATAACCCATAGTTTTATTAAATAGATATTGATTATAGTATCATATTGACATAGTGGCTACTAAATAATCTTGCCAAACCATTTATCAGTCCCAGGTCCAGTTGTACAAAGGATATGTAGTATTGACTGTTAATACATATGATTACAGACTTATACTCGCCAGTGTGCTGACTTGTTAGTTTATTGAATTAGTTATGAAAAAAATATCAGCAGATAAACGAGCTTGACAGCTCAAATAGCAATCCAAAAGCTACAATTAGCTGGATCAGGTATGCGAGATGATAACAGTTGAATGATTTGATAATAACATAATTTTAGACATCAATAAGATAGAGATGCTAAATATTTAAATTTAACATTTTACACATTTTAACTGAAAGTAATAATAATTCAATATGTACTTTAGAACATATACGAAAGAAAACCAACATACTGATTTCATAAGTCTCTTAACTGATTCAGGTGAAAATGTTAAATATTTTCACCATATCATCCAAATCTCAAGGTCAAGTTGTTTTCCCACCATCAAAATGTCAAATGGCTCAAATGAAGCTTCATGAAAGCTGTGGGTACTTATTTCCTTCCAACCTGAATTGGTTGTTCCATCTTTTGGTGGTTTTTTTGAGGTCATTATCACTGGTATTGTGTTGTCATGACATTACATTGTTTAACTGTCCCTGGGTTGGTCTATTTAATTGTTCATCCACTTTGCATTGGTATTGATCAATATAGATGGTTTTCTTTTTTCTCACATCTTCGTGGGATACAATTTGGTAGTCACCACAAGTGAGCCTAACTAGTAATTCAAAGAGTGAAAAAGTGGGTTAGGGATGACATACATGTAGAGATAAAAAATAGAAAAGACATGAGGTATCAGGACTTGTTTTACAGAAACATGAGGTAGCTGGATCTAGTTCCTGCTCGTGTTTTAACAAAGAAGCTAGGTGGTTTCTCACTCATGGGCTAAATCTTTTTTTCATAGTAGGATCTAAAATGACATTACAATGTCATTGCAGTCAATTCACATTTCAGCAATACAAAATATTAAATATGTGTTTTCCTTGATTTATTTTGTTTTAGCAGAAATACAATATGATCCAAATAAGATTAATAGATTCACAGAACTTCTGGGTTTTGTCATAATTAGCTTCATTGACTGGAAAGGTAAATCTTGACTATCGGATTAGTTTCATGTGTCCCAGTAAAACATCTTGTCTAGGTAATATTCTCAGATATTGAGAAATAGAATCCCACCTTGTCCTAGAAATATGACATTAAAATGGAGGAATTATGTTTGATGGAAAAGTGCCTAAGAAGGATTGCTTTTGTTAACTTAGATCTATACGAATGAGAAATGAATGAATGAGGTTACTGGAGAAGACAAAAGAAATGAGCATTATCATATAAGTTATGTTTAGTTTTATGGAGGATAAGTTATCTGAAATCGATTTGGACATGTCCGATAGAGACCAAATAGTGCTCCACGGAGGTTTGATATTATACAAGGATTTGAGAGGTAGGGAAGATCAACATTGCCATAAGACATACGAAGAAAAACATAATAGCACTTGATATCCTGTTCAGATTATGGTTGCTATGTCACAGACTTTCACACTAAATAGATTAATAGAGATTGGTGGAGGAAAATGATTCATATTACTGCCCCTGAATAGCTGGGCTAAAATCTTGGTAATGTTCTCGCTGCCTTCCTGGTGTTGCAAAACTTAATCTGATTGTACTTGTCTGGCAAAAGTGCAACCTGTGCATTCTGGCTGCAGCCTATATGTGCCAGATCTGACATGTAGCATTTTTTGTAAGTTTGTCTTTGCATCTCTCTACATCAACTAGCTGTGGAGACCATTTCAATTTTAAACGCAGATAAATCCATATTTTAATAAAATCTATATAAAAATGCAAACAATATGTTTTGAATGACTATTGACCTGCTGCACATTGGTTTTTTGCTCATGAATCAAAGTCCATCCTCTACTCTGTTTCCTTGCAGCTCCAAGGGCCATGGAGAAGTGCAAGAGCCGCACCTAGCATTATTCCTACACTAGTTGAAGAGCAAGTACATCATAGGGCTGTAAGGGCTCCTCTTAAAACTACAAAAGCTTTGGGGGGGGGGGGGGTTAAGCTTGGAATTATCCTATATCTATCATATTTCGCACTTTTCTATTTCATTTGGACTACATTATATTAA
This sequence comes from Typha latifolia, assembly GCF_019914945.1. Classification (NCBI taxonomy): domain Eukaryota; kingdom Viridiplantae; phylum Streptophyta; class Magnoliopsida; order Poales; family Typhaceae; genus Typha; species Typha latifolia. The sequence goes on along the minus strand of NC_133086.1, from coordinate 16,127,835 downwards.
TTTCCTTAGACTTGCTAGGGAGATGACCTCTGCTAGATTGTGCTTAAGTATTTGTATGCTCCGTGACGTTTCTGTTTGTATAAATGGTTGTATGCTGTTTGCAACTGTTATGGTTTGGACATTGTTTCCTGCTTGCAAATGTTATTACAAACTCTTTGTTTCAGTTTGCTCATGTGAATTGTGGAGGAATGATGAAAATCTATTTATTCAATCACTAAACCACCTCAATCAAAGAAAACCTCTTGCTTAAGACAAAGATAAGAGGTCTCTCTCTCTCTCTCTCTCTCTCTCTCTCTCTCTTCTGAGACATTGTTCTAGAAATCAATTTCCCAATCATCATGGACTATGCATGTTTGTTTTTAAGTTCTTGTGGGTTTTAGACACATTAGCATTGGACGAAGAATGACTTTTCTGGTGCTCCTGCTCTGACTTGTGTTATGTTGTTTTCATAATTTTGCTTGAGAAAGATAATCAGAGTTGCTTGCCTGCTCTTAACTGAGTGAAGTCATCATATAGTTGATATGTTGGTAGAAACAAACAAACATTTTGTTATTCCTTTATTTTACTAAACAGTAGAATATGCTGAGAATTCTCCTCATGAATGAATAAGGTGTTTTTTTTATGTATATCTAAAATATATCAGTCAGATTTGACAAAAAAGAAGAAGAAGAAAAACAACTGTTTCTTTGTCTTTCCCTTGGTGAGTTGTTTCAGCAGTTGCATTCATGTCAGTCTACACCTGAAAGCCTCAATGATGTAATTCTTTCTCTAGCTTTTCAAATCAGTGCATGATTTCTTATTTCCTTCAACTTCTAGACATTGCATGGTAAACCCTGCTCTTTTAACCAGCCTTTCGCCTTTTTACCTATATGGAGAGTGGGGACCTTCATTGCCTGTCCTTTCTTCTTAGGGCTATGAGATTAATCACAGATGTTTCCTCCTCCTCAATCATCATTCAGGTAGAATAAAACTATAGAACAAGAGAAATGATGGTGGTTTATGCTTTTCTTCTTATAAATGATGCACCACCTTCTGTCTCTATATATCATACTGTCTGTTACTCTGATTAGCCTATGAAAGATTGCAGTATATTCCATCAGTGTGGTATTATATTGATTTCTGTCAATAAATTTGCAAGGAATTGATCTCTTAACTCCCATAAATCTCTAGGTATGCTTGTTGAGCCTCCATCTTATTTATGCTTTCTGCATTCTTTCAGCTTGTAAATTGCTGTCTGCAGGAACTGGAGATCTAATATTTCATTTGATCTCCTTCTTGTTTCTGCTGGTCCTCATTCAGTAAATGGCTAGATATATAACCCGAAAACCACACGCCGACGCCCATTCGATTATAGTTTCTTCGGATTGATGTTTTATTTTTTTCGTTCTTCGTTCATCGGCCTGAATGTTATATGTTATAATAGATACATCAGCTGGCCTTTAGGTTATGTTTTCACTGCATTTGTAACTTAGAATCTCTTTCCATATACTTAGAAAATGGTAAGCATTTATTTATACTCTTAAGGATATTAAGTTGCCAAAAAGAAGAAACACAATAAGGGTTAATTATGTATTAATTCCCCTCAACTATCGATCGCTATCACTTTTACCTTCTCGAGGAAAAATAAATGTATCACCAAAGCCCACCTTCATTAATATTTCATTAGAAATTTTGATAGAAATAATCTTAAAATTTTGAGTAACTTAATAGATGGATAAAAATTATTTTTTCCTTTAATGGGACTCTTATGGCAACTTATTTTATCCATCTAATTGGTTTGTTAAATATCTAACATTTATTCTAACATAATTTTTAAATAATTTAGAGTTTTAAATTAAATGCAAGCGATAGTCGAGGATGTCAAAATATAATTAACTCAAACAACAACTAAAGAATCTCATTGAGATTTTTAAAAAAGAGAAGAAGAGAAAGAGTGAATTAATTCCTTCTACTCCATATAGTTTTATTTTATTGTAAAATTTATCAAAGTTAGCTAAAAATAATTTATCAAATATTAGAAAATAAAAGTAAAAATTTGTCAACCACAAGGACTGTAAACTAGAAGGACTAAGAGAGGAAATTATGCTTTAGATGGTTTGACCTTCCAAATGTAGTACAAAGTAAATATTTTATTATTAATTGGGCCCTAAACCCTAATCCCTTTCAAAACTCTTAAATGTTATTAGAGATCATATAGTTTAATACCTAATATAATAATAAAAAATGTTGCCCTTTTAGATTCAGAATACATAATGTGAATATATTACCGAAGTTATATACATTTTACTCTCTTGTATTTTGAAATCGGTTAATCCGAGCCTTTTTAATATAAAAATTATTTACCAATTTGAATATAAATAAGATTATTTTAAGTTATTTTATTATCTCCAGTATTTTAAAATTTATTAAGAATTATGCTCCAAAACTTTGGAAATTTGGCTTATGAATGTTTCTTGGGATTCGCAAAAATTAATTCCAAGCTAAAATAATATTATTTTCTCTCCACGTTATAATTAATTTTTAATGTACAGATTAATCGTTAAGAAAATGTTAAAGCATTTCTCGAAATTAAACTTCAAATTAATTCTCTCCACCTTAGAATTAGTTTGAAATTTAATTTACAAATTGATCTTCCTGGTCCTTATCTGCAAGACTGCAAAGCTACTAATTGAACTCAATAAGCACCCTCTTGGCTCGCTTTGTTTTCACTCGCTTATTAAGAGCTTTCAAAAGAGCGAGGCAATTCTACAAACACCTTAAAGGGTTCATTTTCCCCTCGCATATTCCCTTCTCTGTGAACGAAACAAACAAAAGCGAAGCGGTTGTTTCGAATCATGAAGCTGAAGCAGCTCGAAAGCCTCCTCGGAGATCTCCAGCAGTTCTCCGACCCAAAGGTTTCCTAGTCCCAATTTCTTATCACCTTCCTGTTAACCACCAGTTGGATTTTACGCTCCATAGGCAAGATATCGCGTGTTTCCTTTGAACAGCTCACGAAAATGTTTGGTTTTCTTTCCTGGGTCCATTTTTAGCGCATGTATCATATGAAGTTGCAATTTTGGTGGGATCTACGTAAGTTTTGTGCAAACGCAATTCAGTTTTTGATTATTTTGGGTGAATGGATTGAGCAGGTTGAACTGGAGCAATATCCTACCGGACCACATATTGCATCGAGACTGCTTTATACGGTATATGAATTGGGCTAATGGAATACGTTCTCGTCTTGAATGCTGAATCGCTTCCGTTTGGTAATATTTAATTGTGCATGGGAGTTGGTTATATTCCATTGTTCGTTGAATCTAGAGTAAGTAAATGAGGTCGATTCAAGCAAAGTTGCCAGCCTGTATCTATAGATTGATTTTAAAATTTCTCTCGTTTCTTGTTTTGCTAGATTGGTCATTGAATCCAGATTAAATGTTTAATGATTTTTTTCTAAACAAAAGATGCTATAACCTTAGAAATATAATGCGGAAAGGTGGAACAAAAGCTAGACTGTAAACTGAAAAGTCGCAGCCGAACTCCATGATGGTAATTCATTGATACACTTTAATTGACGAATAGCTGAAATCAAGTATTTGGATCATATTTAGTTAGATCTTTGATTGAAACAGACAGGTGACTACCTCTAGTTTCTTATTTTTTTCAGTCTCGGGAGCAGTACATTTCAGCCACAACTATTCTTTTTTGTTTTCTTTTTTTGATGAAAGCCCGTAGACAATCAGTCAAAACTAGTTAATTTTAGACTTTTAGCTAATTCTTTGTTAAAATGATTTATGTTAGAGAAAGGAGATAAGCTCTAAGAGCATTGAGAATAAGCTAACTCTATATCTCAATTGCTAATTTTGTGCTCTAGAATGTCCGCCAGTTCTTCTGCTGCACCTCAAAGTGCATTTAATTGTGATCAGGTGGTTGGGGTTGCATGGGGTATGATCAATTTCAGTGTCCTTTTTTTCATCATAGAAATTTATGAAAGGTATTCTTTCTACAATTATGGAGACAAGAAGCACTTTTCCTGCTTAAATGCATATTCTCTAAGCTCTTAAAGAACTTGGATTTTGTGTCCAAGTGAAATAGGACTAACCTAAACCGTGGCAATAATATCTTCAAAGTTCAAACTAGTCATTGAACTACAAGTTTCTCTGAACTTCTACCTAAAGGTAAGAAAATTGAAGAAGAATCAAGCAAAATACTTTCATTTTGTGCAGCTAATTAGCATGCTTCTAATATGCCAACCGTTTGGATTTCTTGCAGTTCTATATATTGGAAACATAACTCATTATTCTTCTTCATAACTTAAATTTAGATAATAAATTATAGTTTACACTGTATATAATGTGTGCAATCTCAAAATAAATTCCCTCCTTACGTGCATCAAAATTCTATTAAGTAATTGTATACTTTCTAACAAGTCACAATAAAATGCCCCTACTAGTCCCAAATATAATATCTCCTTTGTTTCTCCGTGCTACCAAGAAGTATATAGTTCATGGCTTCTAGTTGGGTCCATCATTCTGAGACAAGAAACCATACTTTGATATATGAGAAGTTGAGAACAGCCATCATGGAGAGTGTAGTTCCCAATTACTAGATGAATTAATATTCTTCAGAGTTTGATAAATGTATTTCTCTTTCTTCGACCTTTTTCGTCAATGCTTTTTTCATAAGCTTCTCAGTGTGTTTGTTAGTGGATACCAAAGAAGAATTGAGACGTACAGAAATAGAAAATAGAAGGGACAATATTGAGAAACTCTGTTTTTAACTCTTTCTGTGTCTTATGTTCTGCCTTATTTGATATTCTTCAATCTCTTTGTGAGATCTTCGTGAAAAGGACATCTAGTCTTGCAAAATCCATGACAACTATCTTTCTTAAGGAGGGTGAGTGGGTTATTTTATTTTTCATTAAGAAGGCGAACTTTATTTGAAAATTGAGAAGAGTTGCAATGCCTATAAATGAAAGTTGGACAGTTGTGTTTAAGGAGATCGATTTGGACATCTAAAACAACATTTTAGATGCTCTTTCTGATAAATGTCGAACTTTTCATTCAATGTTTTCTTGGTATATGACTGCTCCTTGTGACTAGTTCAGCTGGATAAATTGCAAATCATACCTCAAATTGAGTCAATTGACTATTAAATTGGCAAAATGATGGATGTGCGCTTAACTAAGACTTGGTATTTGGCTGTTAGTTCATCTCTGCACTTCCTGAAAATAAGGCTTCTGTGGTCAATTTATAAGCTTTCTGAAGAAAACTAGTTATCTGCCTATCTGATATGTAAGAATTCTAAAAACGGAAGTTCTTTAAGAATTTCATAGTCATCACAATCTCAATTTAGTTTGTGAGTATTTATGTGCTCGCGTAAAAGGATTCATTACATCCTATGTTTGTTTTGATCTTTCTAAATTCTAATTATCAATATAACTTAACTGTAAGTAAAGCTGCAAGTAGATGTCAAAATGGACATTTAATTAATGTACTTTCTTCTCATTATTCTTTTGTTTGACTTATGTTCTAATTTTATGATGCTTACTTTTGGGTTGTCTTTTCATCATATGTTCCTATTAAAGCGTCTCAGGTGGGTGATAACACTGCAAAAATTAAGTAAAATTTTGTTGAACATCCTTCTATTCATTGTCATTCCTAAACATGCCAGGCTGAAAATACCTTTGATGACATAAGTGGCAAAGTAGTAGCTGATTTCGGTTGCGGCTGTGGTACTCTAGGCATAGCAAGCGCTCTTTTGGGTGCAGAGTGAGTATGCCAACTTATAGGAAACTAGGGAAACTTTTCTTCTCTTTGTATGATTCTTTTCTCCCTCGTGTTGCCTAAATTTTGACTTCTTCAGCCTGAGTAACAATATGATTTTGCTATCTAAAAGTCTCTTTTTGTATTTTAATAAGTGATATATTTTAAATGGCTTGAAGTTTCCAGTTCATATCTTGTGAAGATAATCATATTATCTATTGGTTTGACATGGCAGACATGTCCTTGGTATCGACATTGATCCAGAATCTCTTGAAATTGCTTCACAAAATGCTGCAGATTTGGAGGTACTTTCTAGACTTTCACAGGCTGTATGGTTTAACTTACCTTGAATAATTAAGAATCTAGATTTACTTCAGAATGGAGATGTTCTTCATGTTATGAACTTCCATTTAAAATTGCTAGAATTTTACTTTTCTGTAGTAGTTTGCACTTTACATTATACTTGTTACAATGTGTATTATGCAGTCTTTGAGTACCAATGCATCAGAATTTATGTTTATGGGACACACTATCCCATGGACAACATACTGATCCTTGTTAGTTCTTTCTGTATTTTCTTTCTCAAGGGAAAAAGACAGATTTCCTAAGGACACAAATTGCAGAAGATTCTCCTAGATTCATATGGTGATGATGCTTTTAACCCTTTTGGTTATTAAATACCAACATAAGTATCACTTGTTATCTATACAAATGGACCCATCTTTTAGTTCATCTGGTACTATGTTTATGCTTTCTCAAATGCACAGATCAAAAGCTTCAAATTGCAACTTGTCTATTTAAAAAGAAAAGGACAAGTAATCCTAGAAATCTTTTTCCTTTTCAGATTGACCATTTTGTGTGGAAACCCTGTGTCGTTTTGCTTTTTGCCCATCCCATTTTTTGTTTTCCGTTGCAGAATCACCAAATTGGGACTTTTTGCAACTTAATTGTATTTGATTTTTAAATTTAGCATATAAAATTGAGCGCACATAATTTTTATCGTGGATGCACATTTTGTTATAATGAAGTGCACACATTTTATATATGCGGTGCACTATAGTTAATTATTGCAAATCGAAAAATCAAATACAATTAAATTACAAGAATCCCTCACCAAATTGACTCTTCTTTGGATCAAAGTGCTTTTGCTTTATGTTTGGGTGTAGTAAGAGGCATATGCTTTGAATTTAATACTAGTTTGTCTTTTCCCAAAAGAAAATAATACTTTTTCTCAGAGAAGATAGTACCTAAATAAATATTCTTCTTCTTCGTCATCTTTCTCTTAATAAACTAGCTATTATCATCTTTGCAAACCATATATGAGCTCATATACCTACTAATCAGATTTTTGTTGATGTCATTTGGTACTCAAATATTTATCAAATTTGAACTTTGCTATGCTTACTAAAATTTTGATCAATCCATAGAAAATGCTCTAAATCTGCGTGAAATGTTGTAAATATGTAGGAAATGCTCTAAACCCTAGAATATGCTCTACATCCGCAGGATTTTTGTGAAGAGTGCTTAGTATGAGATTAAGGACGCTATCTTTAGACTTCTTCTCTTAAAAAAAAGATATATCTACGGATTTATAAAATTTATCAGTGGATTACATTAATTTATTGGGGATTACAACATTTATCATCAGATTATGTTGATTATCTGGAAGAGTAGAAGTTTATATACAGCCTTCTCGACCTCATACCAAGCACTTTTATGTAAGTATTGGAATCGGGATCATGATCAGTCGTCCGAAAAAATGATACGTATCAGTCGTATCAATGGTATTGGCGATATCGACTTATATTTTTAAATATTTTTTAAAATGTAGAAAAATTCTAAATTATTTAGAAAAAATAATAATAAGATATAAATATACTTATATACTAAAAAATAAATATTATTTTCAATCTTTATATCTCTTTTTTTCTATCACTCACACTCTCTCCCTCTCTCACACAAATAAGAAAAATTCTAACCTTCTCTCCCACTAATTCTCTTTATTATTAAACTCTGTCTTCCACTAACTTTCTTATTAACACCCTCATCCTCTCGCTCTTCCTCACCCTCACTGACTACCACCTCTCTCATTCTACAAAATAGTTTTTTATTTTTTATTTTTTCGCTACATCTCTCTCTCACTTCTCTTCTTCCCTCTACCTCTTACTACTGTAAGCTGACAACCCACAATCTTTCTCTTGCTCCCTCTCTTTCCCTCTCTCTTGCTCCCACTTTCTCTCTTTCCCTTGCTTTCTTTCTCTATTACTTGTACCTGTTTCTGGTATTGGCCGATACCCGACAGACACCAGTTCGGCTCAGGATCGGGATCAGCGATCAGCTACAGCCGATCCCGATCAGGATCGACCAAAACTAGGATTTATGGATTTACAACACTTATTAGCATATTACAACATTTTTCTAACAATTAATTGCATAATAAGTGAAATTGCATGATATTGATACGTAGAACCAAATCTAATGTATTCTAACTTATATCAAACACTCCTTTAAAAAACACATGCTTACTTGCATTAAGAGTGCTTGATATGAGGTTGAATACTTCTCTTTCAGAAAAAGAAAAGACTACTCCATAGATAATCAACATAATCCGCTAGTAATTGTGGTAATAAAATCAACATAATCTGCTGATAAAAATGTTAGAAATCGCTAGATAAATATACGTGCATATATGCTCACTAATACAATATATATATATATATATATATATATATATATATATATATAGTTTGATGCCATTTTGTTCGTATGGATTAGAGTATGTTAGATTTAGGTCTACACATCAATACTATGCAATTTCACTCATTATGTAGTTAATCCTTAGAAAAGCAAATGTTGTAGTCCACAAATATTGATATAGTTCATCTGATAAATGTTATCCAAATTAAAAAACTAAAATCGTCGAGGAATTGTTCAAAAGACTTAATAACAAAGCAATCACTTTAACCCTTCATCCCCTGGTATGGGTGAAATACTTACACAAGTTAGCAAGTCCTCATACCAAATACACTTGAACAGGAACAAATAGTATGGTTTCAGTACAGGATGGGAAGGTATAGAATCGACAAGCATCAGTATGGGTTGGACGGGTGTCCTACACTTTATACAGGTGATTATCTAGTATTTCTGTAGCTGTGCTGAGATCATGATGGGCCATCACTACAATCAACTATTTCCTATAAAAGGGCATTAAAATACATGCCTTCATTTTGTTTTTGGTCTCAATTTGGAGATCTGCTAAATTTGCTTATTGTCTATCGACAATTTTCTCTTCTTTGACCATTTTGTGTTTATACTTTATACTTCATATGCTTGACTTTGAAAGATGATGTTCTAATGTGAATGGCTGTGTCCATTGCTTTCGCTCTGGCAAACTGTTAAACCAGCATGCTGAGACTGGGTTTGAGATAATGCCAGTTAAAGTGGTTCTACTAGATTAATTCTATGGCAAATCCTATTGCGCAGAATTTTATTGCAAATGAAAGTGACATCTCTCTGTTTTTGGATTATCTTCTTGTTGATGCAGGTGGACATAGATTTCATTTGGTCTGACATTAAGAGCTTGAAGTTGAGAGGTAATGTGGGCTTTGGGAGTATCAGATACACCAACTTTTGAGATCCAGATATGATAAGGGGAGCATGTAATCCTATGGGTGTGTCCTAAGATTAAACTGAGCTATTAAAAAGATAAAACAAATCGCTGATTTGGGAAAAAAAAAAGCTATATCCAATGTCTTGAGTGAGCTATGGGATTGACTGTTAACTTATACAACATGAATTTGTTCTATGGTGTAATTTTATGATGCAACCCAGATGGTTTGGTGTTAAGATTACTAGATTAGTTCTATAACTAATCTGGTTAGTTTTGCTCTGGTTTCTGTTCAAATTTATAGAAGAATAAAATTTCACATCTTTGATGCACACGGCTGTTAAGTAGTAGTTACTTGAGGTGCCTAGATTTCTTTTGAATATGAGAGAGGTTGATGCAACTTTAGAAGTGCTTAGAATCCGATATCCGTTAGTTTTCATATCTTTCTATAGTTCTATAAAGATAAGTTTAGATATGCAACATGAATTAGTTTATTTCCTATTAAAGTTGAAGTAGGTCCTTTGGTAGATACATATTATTCATATTCATATAAACTTTTTCCAGCAAATTAGTTAAACAAGTCCTGCTTTTCAAATTTTTTTTTTCATTTTATATTAAACATCCTGTGCAGGTCCTTTGGTAGATACTATTGTGATGAATCCTCCCTTTGGAACCCGAAAGAAGGGGTCTGACATGGAGTTCGTCTTCATGGCTCTGAAGGTGAGAACTGAATTTATTGCTAGTTGCTACATTATATTATTAAGGAATGATGTTTCTGAAAGATCTTCAAACTACTTTCAGGTTGCTTCTCGTGCAGTCTATTCTCTTCATAAGAGTACAACAAGAGATGTAAGTTTTGACTTTTTCTTAAGAAGTGTTAAATCTGTTGTTGAGTGGGGAGCATCGATTGTCCTGTAGTGGCTTGGTTATGCTGTACAAATTAGACTATCAATCCACTGAATATTATACCTTCTTTTGACATACCATATACAATATCAGACAAGACCCCTCTTGGAAAGACTGAAATATTATGCATTTTACAATAATCAATAGGGATGGTCAAAGGTCACAACTAGCTTGGTCAAGCTAGCAAATTCTTCATTTCATTTGATCATTATCAACAACACTCAAGCAGATTCGGAGTTGTATTAAGTCTGCTAGATCACAAGTCAATGTAGAGAAGGCTCTAGAGAAAGTCAAAAAATTGTATGACCAATTATACACCCGAGTAATCCTGTGAAAATGACATGAAAACCTTGACCAAAGCTGAATCAAACAAGAGGGTAGCTTGCCAATCAATCTCTTATGCTAGTTCGCAGGTAGAGTAGTGATCTATCCCGATGTGTTGTTTCTTAATATGGTGGAATGAAAGGATACATCTAAAAGTTTCTCGAGGCATGTAAAGAGTAGATGAAAGAGAAATGACAGATTTTAACATGGCTACTTGGTTATCATCTTCTTCTTAGAAGCACAAATGAAGAAAATAAGAAAGAAAATTTGATCCCATCATAGAGAGAGCAGACAGAGGCTTACTTCTTGTTGTTTAATGTGTGTATGTTTGTAGAGCCTCAGTGTATGTAAACTATTGAAGCCTTGATATTACCTAATCAAAAGGACTGAGAATTTCAAAAACTTGACCTTTGTTTATTTTGTTGTTTCTGGATATTTCAGATCAGATTTAACGAGTCAAATTATGAGATTGTCTTTCAGTTTCATTGGTGCAGGAAGTTTATCTTAACATGTAGTGAATCTTATCTCTTATCTCTTGCTGTGTAGAATAGTAAATATTTCTGTGGAATACTGATTCGGCTTACTGAACTTGCTTTCTGCTTGTCAGATTTTCTTGAACTTGAGTTGTTCATATACATAATTGTAGCAAACCTCATCTACTCTTTAAGTAACTACCTTTGCTCCTATTCTTTATTTTATGTATTATCCATGTGATGAACAGTATATTAGGAGGACAGCCTTGCGGGATTGCAATGCCAAAAGTGCTGATATTCTATGTGAGGTAATTACTAATGCCATTAATGGTTTGACATTGACAAAAGAGTTTTCAGTTGTCGCCACATCTTTTGCATCTGCATGAGCTGTGTGTGATATGTAAACTCAGCCGTAGATTTTCAGTTTGTGTAGCGTAGAAATTTAAGATACCCCTACACTGTGCTCCAAATTTAAGATACCCCTACGGTGTGCGCTGATGCTTACAATGGATATGCAGATTCTCTTGCTTATATTTTGTGCACGTTATTTTCAGAAAATGCAGCTTATCCCTTTATAATTAATGGTTCTCATTATTTTTGTTGTCTGGCTGGCATCTGTAGCTCCGATTCGATGTACTGCAACTCTATAAATTTCATAAGAAGAAAGAGGTTGACATAGCAGTGGATCTATGGCGTTTTGTTCCACGACTCATTTAATGTGAACAGAAGAACTATCTGATCAGCAGTTATTCATTGCTGTCCTGAAGCAAATGTCTCTCTTCTTCAGCAAATCGGAGATTGATAAACAGTCCAGTCTGATGGATGGTTGATTACCTCGTAATTACACTCTTGTGTCATTTCATATTCAGATTGTGATGGGAAGAAAGAAGAGTATGAATTTGTCAATGATTGAAATATTGTATTCGTCGAAAGCTCTTGCAAGATAGTCGACTATGATCACATTTACCTTTCAGTCTCATTTCTATTATGATGCAATAATATCTTCAATCATGGAAAGATTGCATGATGCAATTGGCATATCCAAGAAGCAGTAGCTAAAGAAAAACTTTGACCACTAGCCCATTTCATCAACTCCATGATAGATGTTCTTCTCTTTCGCCTACCTCCATGCCAAAGAATGCACCATTTCTCTACGTGACCACTTCCACCTTTATATGCAGGTAGTTTTCTCATTATATTTACTTTGGTAGTGCTTAATTCTAACAATTAAAAGGCGGCAGTGAAAGCTCATAATCCCTGGATTATGTCAAAACCAACAACGTAACAATGAGATTTATCCCAGGATTATATCACTTCTTATTATTTATCCTGCATCTTCGTATAGATGAGAGGATGTCAAAAGATGGGTTAACAATTAGTCTAAATAAAGTTGCAAGGACTTGATCCCACTTCTGCTAACCCATTTGGTTGCTGGGATAAAAGAGTAGAATAAGAGATGAACTACAATTTATCATATACAACCAGATACCTAATAAGGAATCAGCTTCACTTTCAAGGTGGGATTGAAATAAAAAAAATAAAAAAAAAACTATGATAAATTGAAAGTTTAATCCTATTTTCAAAAAAATTACCTATTACCCCTTTTTCCCAGTAACCCAAGACCATAACCACTCTTTCCAATTTCAAGGTACAAATATTAAATCGGAGTCTTGGTGCACCCCCCGTGTGTCTCATTTATTACGTTATAGCTTTACTGCTTCAGCCTTCAAGATCCGATCCAGATTGAAGGGAAGCTAACATTAGCTAGCATGGGTGTTTTGAATGTTTCTCATTGAGAACTTTTTATGTCCTTGGAGCTTAATAATTATTTTTCTTATAGTGTTGGTAGAGAAATTATTGATATACTTTTTTGTGTATCAAGTTTATAAAATTTTGATTAGAATTAATGCAATTATTTACCTAGGGGCTCATCATACAACTCATTGAATATTGTAGTGCTATATTACATATGCTTTTTAATATCTTATAATATGTATGTGGTGATTTTTCTTTCTGAGTGATGGTAAAATATTATTCATTTTCGTTATCCATCCAATTATATAAGTAACATAAATAACTAGGTGAATTAAGTCAAATTATTTTTATTTTTTTGGACGAATCTCCAAGTTAACTATGAGTAGATATCATAATGTCACTCTCCTTTCATTTGGCATTTGAATATGGGCATCGAGCCACTTTTTTCCTTGTCTACGGTTCTTTTAGTTCTCTGCAGAGCTAAATTGCTACATTGCTATAAGATTCATGATAATCGAGATGAAACTATAGTTAGCCGACCAGTTATGCTTATGAGTTTTGGGGGTTGTTTTATTTTGATCTTGTTTGCCATCTGAGCTTGATGCTTATTTGCTCTTGTTGCGCTGGTAGTGGGATTCTTTCAACATATTGTTACTTTCTTATGTGTATCCAGCTTGTAAAATCTGTCTATATTTAATAAATTTACTTGCCTACCAGCTTCATTTCAAAAAAAAAAAAAAAGTTTCATTGACAATTATGTTAAAAAACCCAAAAGTAAAAAGTGCCTACCTTTGTTACTATTCTTATTTCTCCGTAGGGGTGCCAAAATAAACAAGCGGCTCGAGCTCGCCTCAGCTCAGCTTAAGACGAGTCAGCCCGAGCCTAAATTTTAGGCTTGAAATTCATTTCGAGGCGAGCTTGAGCTTGAGCTAGCTCGTTCAGGCTCGACTCTATAGGCTCAGTATAAAACCTAAAATGTAAATCCCTAAATCCTAGTTCTCCTAAATTCTCAAATTTCAATTCTCATAATCACGCTCTCCTCAAATCGTTGGCAAACTCGGCCTCCTTCGGTTCTCCTCCTCTGTCAGCCTCCTTCAATCCTCCTCCTCCTCCTCCACCATCAGCAAGCTCAACCTCCTCCTCCTCCTCCTCCTCCTGTTGAACTTTTGTATAATAAAATGTTAAACTTCACCATAATAGGTTGTGGCTCTGCTTAAACTCGATCCTGCTCGGCTTGATAATAGGCTCATTTTAGACTTGGGCTCGACTCGAGCTAGACTTAAGCTCGGTCGGGCTCAGCTCGAGTTGAGTTGAGCCGAGTTGAGCCTGAGTATAATTAGAAGGCTCGAACCGTGTCCCGGAACGAAACCACTGAACCAGCGACCAGCGTACACACGCGACAGCTTCTTGATTCTCCCTATTGGGCCTGTTCCTGAGCTGAGGTCGATCCGATAAATGACCCGTTAAGGCCCGTAAGAATCAACGGCGAGGAACATGTGGACGGCTTTCCCGTCCCAAACTCACAAAGTCACGAGGACTGGTTCCTTCTTCGGTGCTATTCTCACGTCACCGCGCGTACCCACTGCACAACCCCGTACGCTTACCCCTTCTCCCGACCCAACCCCCAAATTTATCAATCACCCTCTCCTCCCCCCTCAAATCTCCTCCCAATTCCTCCTCCAAAACCCTAATCGCAGTCCAACCCTCTCTGCGATATCGATCGTATCCTCATCACCGGTGTTGTAGGTGCTAGGGTTCCTTCCTTCTCTTATTGGTATTGAGATCGTAGGTTACTAGGATTTTTTTGTCTTCTCTTCCTTCGGTGGGGATGGATTCGAGCCGACGAGCTGTGGAGGCGTACTGGAGAATCCGGATGATCGATGGGGTGACGGTGGACGAGGACAAGATCGCCCCCGTGTACAAATTGGAGGAGATCTGCGAGCTTCTGCGGACTTCTCCTGCGAGCATCGTGAAGGAGGTGTCTGATTATATTCTTAAGCGGCTTGATCACAAGAGCCCCGCCGTCAAGCAAAAGGTATTTTCTTTTTAAAATTTTGATTCACCAATTTAGTTTCATGAGCTAAGTTTCGTTGGAAATTTAATTAGTGATCATTTTCTTAAGATATATGGTTACAAGGTCGTAAAATTTTCTCAAGATAAAATTTTGTTGATCTGACTTATAAAAGGATGCTTCTATCTTCGCTGATACTTTTCATGTTAGAACTATTAGAAATAGCAGCTCATTCTGATCTAGAGGCATACTTTATGTGATCATGTGAAGGTGCATGTGACTGTTAGGATAGACTCTTTGCTCTCCATTTTTCGGACAACTAGATTTCGTATCTTTTTCATTGTTTTTAGATATGAAGCTTCATTATGTAAGTGGTCGGCCCATGCTGTATTTTGTTAGCAATACAAGTATGACCTTTTGAGAAGATTATATTGTTTGCAAATTCATTTTTTATGTTGGTAGGCTTTACGGCTTATCAAGTATGCAGTGGGAAAATCTGGCAATGAATTCAGGAGGGAAATGCAACGTCACTCGGCGGCTATCCGTCAGCTGTTTCATTACAAGGGACAGCCAGATCCACTTAAAGGTGATGCACTTAACAAGGCTGTCCGTGACACTGCCCATGAAGCCATCTCTGCTGTATTTTCTTCTGATGACAATAAACCAGCCGCACCAGCAGAAGGTCTCAACAAGCGTATCCAAGGTTTTGGCAATACGAATTTTGAGATGCCAACAGAAGATAAAAAATCTTTTCTGAGTGAAGTGGTAGATCTTGGCAGTGCCTCCATTAAGCAGGGTCTAAGCACCTTTGCTGCAGCACATTCAATAATGAAAAATGATAATGGTACTTATAAGGGCCCAATCCTCCGTAGATCTCTGACAACAGAAACTGATAGACATGATTCATATGAAGGCATTGATAACCACCAGGAGAGTTGGATCCCTTCTAGGCTCTCGGCGAGTGGGACTAGTAGTACTTGGAGCTCAGACTCGAGAATTAATATAATTGGTTCGGCAGAAGTTGATGATATTGGACCAAGTCATGCTGAAGTTAAGACTCGTGAGGAGAGGCTTCTAGAGACCATTGTCACCTCTGGGGGTGTGCGTCTACAGCCAAGTCGAGATGCTATTCAGGTGTTTCTGCATGAGACCTTAAAGTTGGATGCATTGGCCATGAGTCATGCTCTAGAGATCAAGTTGCAATCTCATTTATGGCAGGTATGCTGCTTCATCCTTCAGTAGGCACATATATTGTTGAGTATTTTAACTTTATAGGCATTCCAAACAATCCCACTACAAGAAATCACATCTACATGTTGTGCAACATACATGTACTTTTTCATGCTTGTCTAAGCTGAGCAAGTCATGTTGTAAATTTGTAATTTTATCAAGCAGCTTACCTTTAGGACAAGAAGTTAACAATATACATATTCATTGTCGTATAATGCCATTGCTACATGCATCCGTCTAGATTTTAGATTGGAGTTATAGTCATTATTGCCATATTACATGATGTGTCTCTTCCATATCCTTGTTATTCATATGTCATGATGTGTCAACTGGTCATGCTAAGTTATGAAGCACGGATACGGATACGGGATACGGGGATATGAAGATACGAATATGGGGATATGATAAATTTTTAAAAATAGGATACATATACGACATGGATATGCCAATAAATAAATAATATACAATTTATTGCCAACTAATATAATATATGGTAAAGAATGATTATTCTAAAAATGATATGATAAAGTGAAAGAAAGCTAGAATTAATAATATTGTAATAAAAACTGATATGAAACTCAAAATATTAGTGAAACATTGCAACCTAATTCAACTATTAATCTACAATTAATTTGGATGTTTAGATGGCTTTCAAGTTATATATTTAATTTATTATCAAATAAATAAACCTTAAAGTATCATGAAGGATTAGATAATCGTATATACATATAAATTATATAGTTTATATCATCTTTTAGCACAAAAAAAAAGAAGAAAAATGATCGGATGATCAAGAAATATATCTAAGCTATATCCCCCCTATCGAAGCTATATCAGAGATTTAAAATTATTTTTTTAAATTTGAATACTCCTCTAGTCATATTCAATACTTATCGGGCTGTATCGATGTCATATCGGTATCCGATACATATTAGATTCTAGTATGGAGGGAACAAATGAAGTATCCGTGCTTTTATAGCTGCCAAGTTAGACTTCTATTTGCAAAGTAAAGATGCAATCTCATGTTTCACATGATATGCATTTGCCAGTGTACTTGATACTAGAGAAATGCATTTTATAACAACCGCATTTGTTTTGTCTCTTTGTAGTTTTTTATGTGTGCCATATGTTTGTATGTAGGTAGCTCATGAGAGGTGCAAGTATGACTGTCTGCATACTACCTCTTGTTGAATCCATAATTTTCCTTATTCATAATGTTTTAACGGTTTTCCTATCTATTTGATGGTTGAAATATGATACACTTGGGGAATATATAGAGAACCAAGACTGCGTTTTGAGCTAGTTTGTGGTGCAACTAGTCCTAATTATTGAATTAAGACCTGAGTGCTATTTAACTGGATAGTTGAATGATCCTTGACTATTGTCAAGTATCAACAATCTAAGAGCTAAGAACTTGGTAGACTTCACAGTCTCATTGATAGCACATATCCAAGGTTGTGCTTGTTATAATCAAACTTATTTCTGGTATGTATTTATTCGGCAACCTTATCCACTTATTCAAATGAAGACTTACTCTTAGCAACAGAACTAGATTTTGTGAATAAAGTGATACTATGATTCCTATTCTGTTGAAATCAGACATTGCTTGCAGATCTTATGAGTACTTCATACAAGTTTGGTGTTGTGGTATTTCTTAATCTTTTACTTGCATATTTTTTAGCATCATAATTTTCCATGCATTCTATCCCTTTTTCTTTCCTTATCTACATCACATGGTTATTTAATTGTTAAGTGTAAAAGATCATAGTTATGAATCCATGAAGAACACTGCTCACTGTTTTGAAAAATTAAAATAAAAGAATGTGCAGTTCTGTTGAGGCTACATCTTAGTGTTAGTAGGGAATGTGAGCACAGCTTCTCCTCTAATCAGGAGAAGTTGGTGTATATCTTCCCTAGTTCCCTCAACCCTGCATCAGTATGACCTTTCTGTTTTTAGTCTATTGGTTTTCAATCTCACAAGGTTAGTAAGTTTACATTGGGGAACTCTTTTTCATTTTTGTTAATGGGAGCACTTTGGGTAAATTGCTTTTGCAGGTTAGGATGAAGGCTGTCTGCGTCCTGGAATCAATCTTAAGGAAAAAAGATGATGAACATTTTTCCATCATAGCATCTTATTTTAATGAAAACAGAGACTCCATCGTGAAGTGTTCTGAGTTACCCCAAGTTTCTCTGCGAGAGAAGGCCACCAAGGTAAGTTGCATCTAAATTTCGATGTATATGGATTTTCTCACAAGTTGGCCAGGCACAGTTATGATTCTGCATCTGTTATCTCTAAATATACTCCAATTTGGGTGCATTAGATGTTATATTTCCATATCACACTCTTGCTTTTCTTTCTGTTCAGAGATTGTGATAACTTGCATAGGTCCAACATTATCTTAACCATTTGAATGCAATCCAAACATTGTCACGGGAGATACAATCTGTCATGGTAGTCTCTCTTTGACTATGTTATAATTCTTAAGAAGCTTCTTCAACTGAGATGTCATCGACATATACTTCCTATTATTCCTCCTCCCTGGTGGTGATTTTCTGATCCGCATGGCTGAAGAACAGGCATTAACAAAAATTTCCCCATTCTGCAACATTTCTTTTTGGGTTGTTCAGGAAAGAGAAAAGTGATATGCTATTTATATATTCCGTCAAATAGTAGCAGAACACTTCCCTGAGTGATGTGACTTAGTTGCAGAGGGATGTTAGCTTCCATGCGTGCAAAAATTTATCTTGTTAGGATCCAGTTAATGGGAAATGCTGGTGATGGCTTCCACCCCTTGACTTTGGACTGCTTCATGGTTTCAGCTTTACTCTATTGAAACAATGCTTACCTTCTTTACTACTGCAAGATATAATATAGTTGTCTTGCTTTTAATCAGGTCTTAGGTCTTCTTGGTGGAGAGCAGGATACTGGAACAAAAAGTATATTGGGGCCTTCAGTTGCAAAAGTTACGCCAGCCCCTGCAGTTCAGATGCCTGATTTAATTGATGCAAGTGACTTAGATCCTAATGGAAGTGAAAGTTTTGTGCAGAAACATGATGATCAGAACATTGGGAACCTAATTTCTTCTGGTTCTCCTTTAGATGAATTGTTTGCTACTGCTGAGACAGGCACCAAGGAAAATACAGATGGAAGTGATCCATTTGCAGATGTATCATTCCATGTGTCGGAGGACAAGGAATCCGATGACCTTTTTTCAGGACTGACAGTAGATGACAAGTCATCTAATATAAAGCACAATATCCCTTCCAGTAACCAAACCAAATTGCTTGATCTTTTTAGTGGCAACTCTGAGCAGCTCTTCCCACAGACAGTATCGGGAAAAAGAAATATAAACGACTTGATGGCTGATTTAACTATTAACGAGAAGGTTAATGGGCAACCAAGTATGGCTGGAGAATCTGGCACTGCTTTCTCAGTAGCCCCTTTTGTAGACGAAAACCGTCGTCCTGAACAGTTACCTGGCATCGGATTATCAAGTAATTTTCTTGGTCCAAACACCTTCTACCCTCAGGTTCCAATGCAGTACAATATGAGCCAAAACACTATGTTCAATCAAGCTTTCATTCCCCAGCCGATGAACTATGGTGCAATGGGGGCTTTCATTGCTCAGCAGCAGTTACTGATGCAAAACCTAGGAAATCTCAACTCTGGATTTGGACATGCAGCTGGGAATTCTATGGAGGGCATTTATTCTTCTCCCTTCCCTGATCCTTTCCAAGTTCCTAGTAACCCAGTTCAAAGCCAGGGTCCTATCATGAGCAACTCGAAGGAGGAGACTAGAGCTTTTGATTTTGTGTCGGTATGAATTTTATCATTTGTTGGTGCTCCGGTTTTATAACTTACATGGTTGATAGATTTTGAGACAATAGATATTCTACTACTACTTGGCAATAGATTTTCAGCCAATATGGCCGAGTTTCAGCTGATTCGGCCGATACGGCTGAAACTGGCTGAAACCAGCCAATACCGACCGATAGTGGCTGAAACCAGTCTGATCGGGATCGGTTGATTTTGGGATCCATAGTTAATAACAGTGCCTTTATTGCTTGTACCGTGTACTTTTCTCTGAATTTAAGAGTTAATATGACTGGCACTACCATGCTATAATATCTGTTTTCTACTTGTGGCAGGATCACCTTGCAGCAGCCCGTGTATCGAAAAGAGTTCTGTGATGTTCATTTGTTTTTTGGGTCGAATTTTGGTTATTGGATTAGTTGATGCTCTAAGCCAATGGTCTATTGATGCATTTGTCGAAACGACTTGATTATCTGTTTGCAATAATGGAGTTCTATGCTGCATGCTGCAGAGTATACTTCTGTTGCTGGTTTCATACTGGATTCTCAGATATAGCAGGAAAGATTGTAGTGTTATAGACGAGTTGTTGTTTGTCTGTCAGTGTTCTGTATTTTAATGGGGGCCATATTCATTCTCTTCATTGAATAAATGTAATTTTGGGGGCTCAACTTTGTGTATATGTTTATCTGTTCGATTCTATAGTATTTCAATGATTTGGATCTTAGTTCTGCCAATCCACTTTTGATCAAAGGTGTATTATGGAAAATGGCTTCTATGTTGATCTTACTCTTTCCAGGTGTAGTTAAGAATCTGAAAATTTTATCAAAATATTTGTGGCATATATTTTTTTTTTTTGAAGTCAAGGAGCTGTTCCCAGCTTGATATTTCTACGCTACCGACCCATTAGCTACGTCAGCCGCAATAAGATTACAGAACTCTGGGGGCGTGTCCTATTCGGTTGAAACAAATCGAACTGGAGGATACACGGCCCTAGCCGCCCTAGCCGTTGCCCAGTCAGCTACAACATTACAATCTCTTCCTACGTGTACATACTTAACTTCCTTACAATCCTCTCCTAGCCTAAGGCATTCCTGCACCATGTTTCTAGTGCGCCAAGGACTATTTTCCATGCTCTGCAGGCATTTGATGGCCCCCAGACAGTCCGATTCTATGATCACTCTCCATTCACGGCAGGCCACCCTCAACCCCAGCCGAATTGCCCATTCTCTGTTTCCAGCGCCGAGTTCCTCGGGCACGGTTCCCACACTGCCTGGATAAGGTCTCCGTATTCATCCCGGAAAACTACCGCTGCACCGCCTTGGCTCGCTCCCGCTGGCCACGCCCTATCAGTGTTAGCTTTTATCCACCCTTTCTGAGGTGGTTCCCACCTCTTGCTGCTGCTTCTCCCTTTCATCTGCCTTTCCTTCCTGGTCTTCCTGTGCTCTTTGGCTAAAGCTTCAGCTCTTCTTACCACCACTCTCTCTGACATCTTCTTCTCTCCGAACACAACCGCATTCCTTTGTCTCCATATTGACCACAGGGTGCAAGCAATCAGGCCTTTAATCTTCAAGTCTTCCTCCTTGTTCCTATCCTAGCCTCTACTTATCCAGTCCTGGTTCATCCAAGCGCTCTCAACCCCCTCGCTATCGCTTAATAACTGCCACACCTCCAGGCTATATCTGCATGCAAAGAATAGATGATCTGCCGTCTCTCGAAACAGCCCACACATGACGCATCTATCGTCGTTTCCTAGGTGGATATATTGAAGATAGGCTTTCGTTGGCAGCCTACCCCAGATTAGTTTCCAGCAGAATATTCTGATCCTCGGAGCCACAGGTAGCTGCTAGAGGATCTTCCACCCTTCCCATTGTTGCTCTTGCTTAGGCTGCATGGAGGAGTAGATAGCCTTTACAGAAGGTGTTCCCCTTAGGTGTGGCCACCAGATCCACCTGTCCTCTACGGTGGCTGCACCCATGAGGAAGGTAGATACCTCATAGGCCATGTTTGCACCCGCCTCCCTGCAGAGTCTCTCCGAGGACCATTGATGATTGCCTATGATATCCGCCACCATTAGGTTGTCCACCATTAGTGACTCTGCTATCTCCCTGGGTTGTCTGCTCCACGGAACCTCGTGAGTCCAGGGGTCATAGGCAGCTCTCGTGCTTCTGCCATTCCCCACCAGCACTCGGCATCCCATCTTTAGTTGGTTGGCTGTGCGCGTTAAAGTTTTCCACACCCAAGATGCATTGGAAGTGGCCTTAGTCTCCCACGGGTGCAGACTTCCGTATTTAGCATGCATGAGTTTGACCCAGGGCACCTGCTCCTTGTTGAGAACCTTGAAGACCAGCTTACCTAGATGAGCCGTTCTCGTATCTGTAAGCCTCCTAACCCAAGACCCCCTTGTCTCTTAGCCGTTGTGACCCGATCCCAGCTTATCAGGTGTAGTCCACGGCCAGTGCTATTTTCCCAAAGGAAGGCGCGAGCTTTTTTTTTTTATCTCCTCCGGAACCGTGTTCGGCAGCCATGTACTGCCCATCCAGTATGCCGGAATCGCCATTAGCGTTGCATTTATCATGGTTAGCTTGCCTGCTTGGGAGAGAAGTTTTCTTTTCCAGCCTGCTAGTCTCCTGTCGATGCGTTCCACCATGGTTTGGTGCTCCTTTGCCTTCACCCTCTTACTCGCTATTAGTACGCCGAGGTATTTGAACGGCATGTTAGCCACCTTTAACCCCAGCTGATCGCTGAGTTGTTTGCTGGCATCCACACCTACCCTCCTTGGCAGGTACATCTCCGACTTGCCAAAGTTAACTCTTTGGTTTGTGATCTTCCCATATCGGTTTAGGCTTTCCAGAATGCACTGAGCGTTGTCAGCAAAAGCCTTGGTCATCAGGAGCAGATCATCTGCGTACAACAGGTGTGACAGCTAGACATCTCCCTCCTTGTGTCGCTGCAGCTGCCCGTTGTCCACTTTCTCGTTTAGAATCCTCGATAGTATTTGGGTAACTATTATGAAGAGGTAGGGAGACAGTGGATCCCCTTGCCGAAGTCCACTATGCGGTGTAATCCAGTTTGATGGGTTCTCGTTGATGAGCAGTGCAAAGCGGGGGGACGAGATGCACGCATGCACCCACTTGCACCATGCCGGCGGAAAACCCATCCGCTGGAGAGCGCCTTCAACCGCCGACCAACTGACTCGATCGTACGCCTTCTCCATGTCCATTTTAATCATCATGGACGCCTGCCCGCCTTTATCCGATGCCATTGAGTGTGCCACCTCTTGCGCCGCTAAGGTGTTATCGGTGATGCTTCTCCCGGCAACAAACGCCGCTTGTTCTGGACCTATGAGTTTGGGAAGCACCGGTTTAAGCCGGCTGACCATTACCTTGGCAATGATCTTATATGCCACGTTACACGAGCAATGGGTCTTGTAGTCAGCCACCATGGTAGGGTGCTCCTTCTTTGGTATTAGTGTTATGAAGGTTTCACCCCAGGATCTTGGCATGGTCGAAGAGGTAAAGAAATGGCTGATGGCTTTGCATAGACTATCCCCTATGGTGTCCCAATACTCGATGTATACTTCCACCTGCATCCCGTCCGGGCCGGGCGCCTTGCCCCTCGGTAGTTTCCATACTGCCTCTTTGATCTCCTCCGACGTGACAGGCCTAACCAGCTTTTCTGCTTCTGCGGTTGAGATGCATGGTAGCGTGGGCCACTCATGTCTAGTGTGGCTATGCTCTTCCACTGTGCCCCAGAGCCCTTGGTAGAAGGCTGTGAATGCTTGACAGACTTCTGCCGGGTCCTGCATCCATCTTTCACCCTCGCCCGTTATTCCAGGAATCTGATTGCGCTGTCTTCTCGTGGTTGCAGATATGTGGAAAAACTTGGTGTTCCGATCCCCTTCGGTCGCCCACCTAAGACGAGATCTTTGTAACCACTTGATGTTTAACTGCCGGTTGAGAGCAGCTTGCCGGTTGTAAGCGCTTCTTAGCATCTGTAGTCCTTCCTCTGTCAGTTGCCCATTAGCGTCTAGATCTTCTAGGTTCGCCAGCTGAGTATTGGTATCCTCCAGTCTTCTTTCAACACTCCCTACTGCCGTACGGCTCCACTCCCGCAGGCTTCACCTCATATCACAGATGTGGTGCATGAAGGCATGCATAGGATTGCCCCCGGCCCGCCTCTTCCAGGTGTCTTCAATGATCTTATGACATTCCTCGTACTCCATCCAGTAGAGTTCAAACATGAAAGGCCTTCTCACTTTTGCTTTGGCTAACGACACGTTGAGGAGGAGTGGTGCATGGTCCGATGCAGCTCTATCCAGGTGCTGCACATTGCATGCCGGGTTAGCGCTTAACCACTCCGTGTTCCCCAAGGCTCTGTCTAGTCGAATCCACATGCGGCGTTCGCCTGTTTGGTTGTTGCACCAGGTGTAGGGTACTCCTTCATACCCCAAATCGCACAGCCCCACGTCGTCAATGAACTTCCCAAACGCTTTTGCACTTAGGCCCTAGTTCCACCCCTCCACTGCATCTCTTCTCTTGTGGGGAGAGAAAAGCATTGAAGCCTCCCGTCAGTATCCACGGCGTGTCTATCGTAGCCATGGATTATAGCTCCTCCCACAGCTCCTTCTGTGCGTCCAGGTGGTTGCTGGCATAAACCATTGACCAGACCCATGTTTGCCCGGTCTGTAGGGTGACGGTGAGATGCGCTGCGTATCTAGATATTGCAGCTGCATCAACCCACCCGATATCCTTCCTCCAGAGCACTATGATCCCTCCTGATCTTCCCTGTGCTGGGATGGCAAACCAAGCCCAGCAACGGCCTAGTGACCTTGTCACTTGCTCGGCTTCATCCCAGCTTGTATGCGTCTCCAACAAGGCTAGCATATCCATCTTTAGCTCTTTTATCATCACTCTACATTTGTCCAGTGCCTCCTTCTTTCGGGCACCTCGGCAGTTCCACACTACTGCTTTGATCATTTTATAACCATTAGGTAGCGGAGCGGACGGCCAGTCACTGGTTCCGTCCTCTCTTGGAGGCTGGCATGTCCTTGCTACCTCCAGTAAGGTCTTCTCTTGGACATTCCAGGTCCATGTCTTCATATTCAGGTGCGGCAGTTCCATTGTACTCCACCATAGCCAACTGCAGCATCTCCTCTTCCCCTTCCTTGGTCTTCTTCTTCTCATCCCGCTCTGCCTAGAGTAGTCTTCGCTTGACTTTATCCGCCATTTCCCCGTGCTTGTCCGGCGGGTTCCTCTCCTGAGCTGAGGTGGGTACATGGCCAACCGTGGCTATCCCGTCTTGTATGATATGCGCAGGGTACGCTCCGGTGGTCCCTCGCATATCTTCCTGGCGTCTTAAAGTTTTGACATACGCAGACCTGTTAATCCGCTGGTTACCGGTTTCCAGCATCACTGTTATCCCATGTATCACAGCATGTCTCGTGGGCGCGGGATCTCCTCGCGACGTCTTTTGGTTGGCAACCTCCTTCCGTCCAGTCTCGTCAGGCATTAATTGCTCCCCCGTCGTGTCGCCCTCTCGTACTGCTAGCCATCCTTCCTCCTGCATCCCTTCGTTGGGTTGCTGCTTGATCGCAATCCCCTTATCCTGCTCTCCTATTATCTTCCCCCTAGGCCTGATAGGCTTTTGTTTCGAAGTGGATTGCCTGGCCACCCACTCTCCGAAGTTTCCTTCCGCGGCCTCTTTTCGCTTCTCGCCCTGCGCTCCTTTTGCATGGGGAAGGGACGCGCGACGTAGGTTAGTATTTTCCATGTTATTGTTTCCTTCATCTTTCTTGAACCCCGTTCTCATTTGGTGATCTTTGCCGCTTTGGCCATAGATCTTCTTTTTATCGACTGCTTTTTGTCCTTTCTGTTTGAGCTCCCAGTCCGACATATTGGACGTCCTTCCTTCCTCCATTAAGCCTGTCCCTTTTCCTTTCCAAGCCCCTGTATTGCTTCGGTCGGGCGCGCTAGCTCCCTGGCCTCCCTTTGTAGCTTGCCTCCTAGGCTTTCTTTGAACTGTACACCATGGCCCGTAGTACGAGGTGTCCTCCTCTACTGGCGGGGTAGGGTTTGTCCCTTGGGGATCGCCCTCCCCTCCACTAACCTTGACCTCCGGCGGCACCTCGTCGGCGATTTTGGTCGTGTACGCACAGTCTTCCACCTTGTGACCTATCCTACCACACTTGAAGCAGAATTTAGGGATGATTTCATACATAACTCTTTGGTCTACTTGCTCTTCCTTTGGCCCTAGCCAGACTGCCGTTTTCAGCGGCTTGCTTAGGTCCACTTCTATGCACACCCGGGCGAATCTGCTTCTTGTGTGATCTAGGATGGTCTCATCCACTCTCAATGGCCTACCAAAGAATGCTGCTACAGGAATCAGCGCTTCAAGCTCCCAGTATTCCTGTGGTAAGTTATGCAGCTGTATCCACACTAGAGCAGTTGTGAAAGCTTCCGGAGATGGCCTGAAGTTGTTACGCCATGGTATCAGGTTGAGAACCTGTCCTTGGATAGTCCACGGCCCATTCGTCAGAACATGGTTAAGGTCGTCCTCATTCTCGAACCTAAAGATATAGTATCCCTCAGCCATGTCCACGACTGAAAATCCATCTATTCCGACCCATAGCCTTGCTAACAGCGCTTTCAGTCGGAACAGCGGTATGCCCTTCCCTAGGAATCTTCCAAACAGTGAGAGTTTCCATCTTGCACGACATTTCTCAAGTATTTCAGGGTCTATCACAACACTGTCCACCAACTGGTTCCTCGGTTTTTCTAGAATCTCCGCTGGGATGCTTCCTGTGCGTGTTGCGGCTCTCCTGCTACCAGCCGCGACCGAGGCCCAAGTCCTTTTCGGTCCCTTCTATAGCTCCTTTCCTCTGTCTGGTTGCTCCGCCTGCTCCGGCTCCTACGCCTTCGAGGAGGATGCCCTTCTTTGGTGTACGTCTTCCCCTCCCGTCGGCGCTAGTGGTGGCTCCATATTCTTTGACGAGAGTTTTTGTGGCATATTGCTTTTCATGTTAGGGTGCAGAATATGGTAAAACTCCGTAATTAAGCGTGTTCGAACTAGAGCAGTAAAATGGTACATATATCCTCTTTTGACAAAACATATGCCCTCTTTTTATAATACATATTGGCTAAATTAAATTATAAATTAGATTAAATAATAGGATTGTTTTATTTTAAAAAAAATTTAAACAGAGTATTCATCAAACTGTTAACTTTTTTATATTATCTCTTTAATGAATATTCTAACTTGTAATATTATTCACTGTTGGGTTAGTGTTCGAAATTTTTCTAGATAGCCGATGATCTAGGATTATAGGATTATAGTAGATACCTCTATAGTGCTCTACTAATTCTTTTACTAAAAGTTTCTCATATAATTTTTAACATTTGAATCATAAATTAATCACTTATAAAATTTAACAAAGTGCAGAGAGAAAAGAATTTCTAGATCCATTGCTTCTAGGGGTGTAAACGAGCCGAGCTTGATCGAGCTTGGCTCTAATCAAGCTTGGATTGAAATTAATTTCGAGCCTGTCTTTGTGATCAAGTTTGAATTGAAATAATTTCAATCCGAACCAATTTCGAACTCAAGCCAATTTCAAGCTTAAATGAGCTTAAACGAGCTGCTCAATTAGCAATTTCAAGCCTTAGCAATTTTAAGCTTTTTTCAAGCCTGAGCAAGCTTGAATTAATTTAGGCTTGAATTAAGCTTGAAATAAAATATAATTCAACTATAAAAATATAAATATTATTAAAATATAAATTACAAGCAATAAAGATAAATGAGTTAGAAAACTACAAGTAATCAAAATATAAATTACAAGTAACAAAAATAATTGTGTCAAAAAACTACAAGCAACCAAAATATAAATTACAAACAATAAAAATAATTGTGTCAGAAAATAATGGCTGAAATTCTGAATGGATGAAAGGGTTTTAATCTGATGATTCATATTAGTTTGATATTACTCATATTATATATATATATATATATATTCGAGCCGGCTCGGGGTCAAGCTTGGCTCGAATTTAATTTCGAGCCGAGCTTGAGCCGGCTCGATTATTTTCACGGCTCGATTATTTTCACGGCCCTAATTGCTTCTAGGTCTGTTGATATTTTGGGTCATTTCAGAGCTTTATCCAAAGAAAAAGATGCCTATAAGTGATCACTTTTCTTTTCAGATACTTGAGTCTTGAGAAAGTATATGAGGATATTGTTTGATATTATAGTAACACCTTTTCTTTTCAGATACTTAAGAAAGTATATCAGCATGTTGTTTGATATTATAGGATCTTTTATGCGGTAAGGATAAAAGTTTAGGTCACTGGAATAACTTTCATATTAGTTTAGGTATACTTATTTTACTTATATATGAAAGCATATATTAATTTAGTTTAATATAGTGTTTGATTGTTAATAGTATAGTGTTGTAATTACTACATTTAATATGATATACCAAGTAGAAATATTTTGACAAATGATCAAAATACTTCATTATAAATAGATAGATAATAGGATAAAGATGAGAGAGAAGAAAAGGAGGAAAAAGAAGGAGAAATAATTAAAATGATAGTCGATTAAATGGATATTTTTTAAGAGTAAATAATAATTAATAAATATAAAAATATTGGTTTGAAAAGAAGAAAAAGAAGTATGTATTAATAATCTAGTATTAAGATAAGCTATTGTTTATTTATATATTAATATACAGAGGCTTATACTGGAATAAATTAACAGTTATTCTAGTGCTGCTATATTATATTAGAATGAAGCTGGAAAGAGATTAGCAGCTTTTGGTTCTAGCTTATGATATAAAATGCTCCATTTACTTCCATGTAAAGACCTTCAAATGTAGATACTTGTCTGGGTTTTCTTCCACACCAGCCTCACCATGAACTAAATGCATTCTAGGTTTAGTTAGTCATGGATTTATTCAATTAATACACTTAGCACTAATGACTAATTTGCTAACAGATTTACACCGTTTGAAATAATAATCTGTGTTATTAATTTTTTAATTGAAAATAATAATATTATTTATTTTGTTTTTACAATGAAGGTGTAATAAGTAATTGGTTTCTTCCTTCTTTTCTAATTGTTAGTGCTCCGCAACTATTACTAGTTTCTTCCGCATCCTTAATTCTCCTTGTTTAATTAAAAAGTATGTGAATTCATAGGAGAAATCTTATATCAGAATGAGTTTAAAAGAACTAGAACTTTCTTTTTCACAGAGAAATACTAGACAATTCCGACGAAAGGGTAGAACAACAAAGCACTAATATAGATATCAAAAGAATTTACTGCAATTAGCAAACATTTTATCTGACAAACGGATATTAAGATTTCTCTTTTTTTCCCCTCAATTTGTAATTTGTAATTTTTTTTGAAAGGTAAATTATCTCTTATGTTTTATCATTTATGAGTCCAAAGGCTACATATAGGTTGGACAAAGGGCTAACTGTAACACCCGTAAAAAAAAAAAAAAAATTTAAGCGCACGCGCCATGCGCGTGCACCCTAACTGCAGCGCACGCGCTTGGCGCGTGCGCTGACTCCTTCTTCCCTCCCCCCCACCTCTCGCAGTTAGTTGCGAGAGGTGGGAGAGAAGGGCGCCAGAGTGGAGTTAACTCCACTCCGTTGCCCTCTCCACCTCTTCCCTATTTAATCTCCACCCAATTTCCCCTCGAGTTCTTTCTTTTTCAAAATCTTCTCTTCTTCGCTTTTCCCTACTCTCTCTTTCTCTCCCGAGCCGCCGAAGTTTCCGTCACGGGCAGCGAGTCACCGGAGCGCCGGCAGCCAACCAAAACCCCTCACCTCGATCGTCAGATTCAGCATTGTGCGGGAAGGATCTTGAAATTCAAGAAGAGCCGACTGAATAGGAGAGTAAGACGGATTCTAGAAATACCCCAGGCAAGTATAATTTTATAATAGTCTTTAAAAATGCATGCTTATGTCATATCTTACCTGTGATAGTTAAATATCGTTTTCTTATGAATCTTATATGACATCTCATATTTGCATTTAATTACATGTCAGTTCTTACTTGTATTATTTATCACTTAATGCACATCTATGATAGACTATATGTTTGTTTATAATATCTGTTATTGTGATGATTATGTTAATTAAATAATAGAAGTCATGGCACCACGTGCACGTATCACTATTAGTCAAGTCCCAGTTAGGCAGTGCCCTTTTACCTACTCAACCTGGGGTTAGGGGTAGAGTGTATATTATATAGTATCATATTAGCGGCCTACACCCGAGGTCGGTAGCGGTGTGGAGCATTCGGGTGATTACACCGCCATAGTTGGAGACTTGACTAGTATGATATTAGAAAGATGATTGAGAGGAAAGGATTGTAGTTCTAGCGGTACCCGAGGACGCGGGGTCGGGCGTCTATTGAGCCGTGTGCTCTTACCGGCCGTATGTGATGATTTCGCTACGTGCGATAATTACTAGAACGGTGTTGATGGGCCTACGACCGGGGTCCTTAGTCGATGATGGCCACGACAACCGGTCATATGCGGCGTCGCCGAGCATGTATGGGCGATAATACCGCTAGTTGACTAGTCCCCCTCGATTTTTATGATGCTATGTGAGATATGTTATTGTGACTCGACTCTGTGTGGATTTCTATGTAAAATAAGCTATACCGATGAAAACTATTAAAAGTCATAATGTACATTTTTCCCGACATGTTATGAGTTGCATTTTTACTTATCATGTAATATTCTTAGATTATTATTAGATTTTACTTGCTGGGCCCCGTGCTCACCGCCATTTTTGGCGGAAATATTTCAGAGATGATTATAGAGGATGCGGACATCGAGGAGTAGCAGATTCATTCCTTATTTTTAGCATTTGTTTATTCTATCATTTCAGTTGGACTTGGCCCCTGTGAGGGTATTTATGTTTTAGCAAATTTGTGATGGACTTGTATTCCTAGAGGCTTGTTGAGGCCTGTGATATTATAATTCAGGATTATTGTTGAATTATTATGGTATTTCTTGACTTATTCAGATACTTGGTGAGATTATTTCACTGACCGATCACGTGGGAATCACGTGGACATGCTCCACGTGAAGAACACGTGAATTTTTGGAAGTGGGTGTTTCACTAACCCTCTCTAGATACATAGGCACTTAGGCTCCACCGAGCTTTTAGCTGTCTAGTTTCGGCTTCAAATCATATGTGTTGCCGAACAATTGCTTCAAACTAAACATCGTCGAGACTTATTCTAAGCCGTTGTGCTGCTGAGCTGTTCCTCCTACCTAACTGTACTGTCGAGCCATCAATCAAATCGAAGCCGCCAAATCACTAAATAATTTTTCCACAATATTATTTAGGGTTGGAGTTGAACGCTTGACTCCTTGATCATAAAAAAGATACCTACCAACTTTACTCGGTATTTGTAATTTTTTTTCTTCCTCAAAATTTTAATTGGATCATGGTCCCCATCTTCTCTCAAAAACAAATTGAGAAATATATGATATGTCATCCTGCGATAACTTTTTTATCTCATTTCTTTTTCTTTCTTTCTCTCTTGAGAAACATCGGCAATAGTACCCCAATTAAAACTGCAAAAGAGAGTGATGCAATGAGAGGACTTCCCCATTCCAACCAAACATACCCTTAGTAGCTATCTTTCCATAGGCATATATAACAGTTTTGTAACACTTTGAGTCAAAGGAACATTTATTAAACCATGTCTTCTTCCTCCTTCCTCTCTCCCTCTCTCTCCCTACATAAACTAAATCTGGAAGTAGGAATTTGACAGAGATAAGCATGGTGGAGTCCAAATGGAAACTGGAGTCCAATAAACGAGCTAACTTCTTATATATCAAGTTTACAATATACCTCCTATCTTGTGGCAATTCCGCGGTTCTCATGAACTCCGATGACAATTCATAATTTTTAAATATAAGTTGCTGAACCGAAAAATAACTTCTGTGAAAATTAATTTGCTACATAAACAGTTAAGTAGATTCGTTGAAAAGAGAAAAATTATTGAAGTACAGATAATTTTTATATAAATCGTTGAACTAAAAAGTAACTAATCAGTTAATTATTGAGTAAAACAATTTGCTAAGAAAAATTATCCATCCAATTTAGTGGGTTTATTGAGCTAGATACAATATCATGATATTTACTTAGGTTCGTATTTAAGATTTCAAACGAACTAAACCGTAAAGAAAAAGTTTTTGACTATTTTAAGTTTGCTACTAATTTTTTATACATTTAAAACTTAAATACGGGACTAGATATGTTCCAATTTATATAAAATTAAAAATATATATATATATATTAATTATTTTCTGAGATAATTTATTTAGAGATTATAAAATTTTCATATAAGAAATTGTTCACTAACTAATGTTTTTTCCAGCACACCTAATTTTATATTTAAATTATAAAATTTAGTGGACATGTAAAATAAATAATTTAGAGGGCTATTTTGGTAAATAAACTTAGAGAACACAGGGGAGATTAGTGAACCCAGCAGATCATCACCTCTCGAAACCGGAGCCAAATGGCACTCTCCCGTTCTAGAAGATTCACACGTGTCCTAGTTCGATTGCGTGGCTATCTAGTGGACGATGCGGAGGCTTCCCCTTTTGCCTTGGATAACCGATCCGTTGGCGTGAGGTAGTAATAAATTAGTAATACGTAAACGGAGTGAGAGCAATGGGTTAGTCAAAGAACGTACCCAGAAGTTTAACAAAGAGATTGGGTTGGTTTGGTTTGGTTTGCTTTAGAGAGAGAGAGAGAGAGAGAGAGAGAGAGAGAGAGAGAGTCTCAGTAGTGGAAAGTGGGAGTCGTCGAAGAGAAGGACTGAGGAGATATTATGCGAACGGAAACGTAACCGAAAGGTGACCCGAAAAAGTGACACAAGAAAAAGAACCACTGACCGAAATTTCATGGGTCCCACTAGTAACTCCCTAGACTGTCCTTCTTTTCAGTCCCCATAAGAGTTTCTCTAATGTGTTTTTTTTATGCAACGGTCCTTTATAAAACTGAGAATTACTAACAGATCCTTTCTTGTTTCATCCCTTTCTTTTCTTATTACTGTTCTCTGCTCTAGTGCGCTCTCTTTCTCTCTCTCTCTCTCTCTCTCTCTCTCTCTCTCTCGATCGCCTCGGAGCTACCTTTGAGGCGATCGGTTCGCCCAATTGGAGACACATTGGCCTGCGTCATCTTGGGCACCTCCATGGATGTGGAGTACGTTGCCCACAATCCAATTTGGGTGTTGTTTTCTTCGGATTTCATCTACTTTACCGTATCTTGGTTTCCCTTGTTCTTACTACTTCTAACGATCTCCATGAGCAGGCAACGGAACTCTGAAGAAAGCACCTCGGGCGGGGACGTGGATGCCATGGACGTCGCCTGGAGCTCGTCGAAGCGCATGAGATTCCAGGTGCTGCTCCAACTTCCTCTTTGTTCTATTTGTTTGCCTTCCCGTTTATGCCGCGGGATACTTCTTCCTCTTGTCTCTTTGTACGTTTAATTCCAGATTATTCGGTTAATTTTGTTCTCAAGAAATCCTTGTTGGGTCTGTAATTTTTGACTGTGGGTGGTATACCAAGTCGCGAAAAATTTGTTCTTGATGTGGGCTGAGATCATTTCCGGTTTCTCCTAAATTGGTGATCTGCATGATTGATTTGGTGCTTGGATTTTTGCTGGAATCAAATTTAATTTAAATTGATGCGTAAAAGTTGTAGTCGTGAGTCTATTTTACAGAGGAAAGATTGTTGGTAGCAGAGTTAGTACTATTTGTGTTGCCATCATGATCTGATTCTTGTAAAAAATTTAGTTGTGGTAAATCATGCATGCATGTGGGCGGTATTTTAGGTTATTTGTGTTCTTGATATTCATGGGAATAAATTGTTAGAATATAAAATATAAAAATCACTGTTCTCTAATAATTTAAGCTTTTAGAGTAATTGGTGAGTTAATATGGTATCAGAGCCAAAGGTCATGGGTTCAAATCTTGTCGTGCCCACCTTTGTTTGAAAATATAAAACTCCACTGATTTAAATTAAATCCACTTTTTGGACCGATCAAAATGATTCAACCCAGAAATAAGGGGGAGTGTTAGAATATAAAATATAAAAATCACCGTTCTCTAATAGTTTAAGTTTTTTTTAGAGTAATTGGTGAGTTAATATAAGTTAGATGAGAAGGTGGAAAGTTATTCTAACTTTGCAAGTCATAATTGAGCTCTGATTCTTTGGTTATTACTTAACTGAAAGTTGAAATTTGAATTGGAGAGTTGTTTATCCATGGAGAAATATAGGAATAGGAGAGAAATATAATCAAAGGGTGCTTCTTTTTTATATTCCCTTTTGGTCTTTGTGGACGTCTGTGTGCTGTGCATTTGTTGTGGATGCATTTTCTGATTTTGTATGGGAATGTGTGTTAGTGTGCATGCATCTGTGTGCTGTTGAGAGAGGTGAATGTACTATATCAGGGCTATGCTTCATTTAGGGGTCTCCAGTTAAGGTTGGAGAGTAAAAGAGTGGATCCTACCTACTTGAGTAATGTTTTTATTGATATTTCCATTGTTAAATGTCGAAAAAGAAAGTTGTTGCTTCAAGATGATTGAGGAACAGCTTCTAAAAAGATTCATCATTCATCTCGTAATATTGAGATTTTCCTCTATATCATCTTGTTCGCTATCATCAGATCTTTTATTTAAATTTTTCTATACTAATATGATGCACAGAATTCATGCAATGAGACAATTAGGACCGAGCAAGTAGCAAGGTTCTGGCTCTGTCTATGTATTGCCGTCATGAGTTCAGAGTTCAGTACCATCTTCTTCATTTGTAGAATCAACAAGATCTGTTTGTAGTAAATACAGACAATGGATTGCTTGTGGGCATCTGTGTGCCGTTGGGAGTGTGCGTAACCCTTCCCCACTAGCTTGTGAATGCCATAGAAGAAGGAAACAAGGGAATAACAGAGGGAAAAGAAAAGATGGGGTATCTCTTCCAGTAAATGCATTTATCTCAGGATAGTTTGCTCTAATTAGGACATAGGGATCTATTTTTGTTCTTTTGTACCACATGGAGAGTTATTCATGGGCAGTGGAAATGGCTTATCCATTATATTATGCCAATTTATATTCCATTTTTAGTGGGCTGAAACCAGAAATCTTATCTTGCTTTTGCCGGACACATGCACCCGTGTCCATGTATTACATGCATACATAATTAAATACAAAAAAAAAATTGGACGATACGAGTGACACTAACTTTGTGAAGCTTGATTTGAAACCTTCACAAAAACTAATATTTGGCAGATTGAGTGGAATTAGTTCAATATTAATCACTTGATCATCTGTATTGAACCTAGACTAGAATATTAGCCTTCTAAGAAGTAAGAAGGCTTTTACTCTTCACTGGTTCACATGAAAATAAACATTATAAATAGCAAAATGATAATTGTCCTTATTTCCCATTATCCTTGAATAAATGAATAGTGTTATACGGTCTTATACCTCAAGCAGAGTTTGGTCAGGTACAAAGATAACTAGTGTAAGTAATTGTGATCCTTGGTCTTTGTTCCATTATCCTGAGATACCGGAGCTTTCTTTTGTTGCTGAATGCATGAAACATTATAAAAATCAGTGGGATTCTTTACATTCTAACAGGATAATAATAATCATCACCAATTCTATTCACTTCTTAGGAACAAAGTAAGCTCCTATTCACTTCAAGAATTTTTTTTTTTTTTTTGAGGAATATAACCAACCCCTTATTCTATAATAATAGGTAAACAATAAAATAATTTTTTTCTAGAATACAAATACTATTTATCAAAATTATATTTTCTGTCATACAATAATTTAATTACCAATTTATCCTAAATATCTATTTCATCAATCTATTTGTTATCAAATCAAAGGGTATCTTAATTTTATAAAAAATAAAATATTTTGTTTTTCATTTTTTTTTCTTCACTTTATATTATATCAAAGGTAATTATTATACTCTTATTTCAGAATCCAATGAACATATGAATAGTTATGCCTAGAATAAATTCCTTATTTTGGCAATAATAAATAGGAATTGTTATTCCTATTTCAACCTAATTTTGCATATGAGCGAGGTCTACAAGATAGTCGTTGGGACACTATACTTCCATCAATTTAATATTGTTTAGTATACAATGCGTTCCTCCACTATAAAGTAACACTGTACGGAGAAATTAGGATAACGTCACTATAGTTTTCAAGCTAAATTCTGCTTTTTAATTGAAAGTAAGGGGTGTGCATAGGGGTGAAAACAGGTCGGATTAACTCCGACCAACTCGTTATCCGACCCGATTTGGATCGGGTTTAGATAAAAAATTTCTATCCAATTCGGATAGGAATAGAATTTTTTTTAAAAACTCTGATACGGATTCGGATATGGGTCGAATATAATTTTTAGATTCTGATACGAATATCGAATATCCGTTTACTCACATATTTTTTTGAATGATTTACAATTTTTAGTTTGCTTATTTAAATAGTGAATATTGATATTGTTACTAATTATGTCTTATATATTATTTGTAGAGATTATTTTTTCTAATTTTATATGTATTTGACATATAAATAATTTATTATTTTTGAAACTCTTAATATTTTTGTATTAATTATGTTTAAATAAAATATCGTAATTTGTCTAAATTCGATCAACATCCGTTTGAGATTCGATCCTCTATCTGAAAGTTATTTGTATCCGTTTAGTTAGGATGTGGTATTAGACATGATCATTGGGGGGGGGGGGCGGGCCGGGTTCGGACCGAGCTTTTCGGGCCAACTGAACTTAAGTATTTGTTCATGGTTCGACCCACCAATCACTCGAGTCAGGTTGGGCTAGAATAGTCTAGCCTATTACCGCTTGTTGGCCTGTGAGAGATCGGGCTAACCCGACCCACCAATCACTCGGCCCAACCCACCTTTTAGCTATTTTTAAAAAAAAATTTACTGTTGGCTTATTTTTTTAAAAAAAATTTGTTCCTCCATTTAAAAATAATAATAATAAATTTAAAAAAAATATATAAAATGGTACAGCATCAAAGTTTCTGTTGGTTTTCACTGTAGCAGAACGGGTGGGCTACTATAACAAAACGGGCGGGCTTAGTTACTGGCTGAACGGGCAGGCCGAACATGGGTAGTTTGGACTCGGGCTTGGCTGGGCCTAAACCGGGTCCGGGCCGGGCACGGGCGGGCTGAGCCATTTGATCAAGTCTATATGGTATTAAATTTTG
The DNA here is from genome assembly GCF_019914945.1 of Typha latifolia. Classification (NCBI taxonomy): domain Eukaryota; kingdom Viridiplantae; phylum Streptophyta; class Magnoliopsida; order Poales; family Typhaceae; genus Typha; species Typha latifolia. The sequence continues at coordinate 16,090,704 of NC_133086.1, read as the reverse complement.
CTATCCGTCCAATATCCATATCCGGACTAAAATTATGGATTCGGATGTGAATTGAGCATTATCCGGTCCGTATTTGATCTGTTTTCAGCCCTAGGTGTGCAGGTTTTATCTTTGTTATACTGGGAACAACTTTCTACTCAAGGATACTGAAAGAGCAACATTGGGTTCTCAAGTTCTATTTGGCTACAATTCTTTTCTATTATTGGGTTCAAAACTTCAAATACTAGTAGTAGGAAAATTCAAGGTTGTATTTTAATTGCCTCTTCATGAGATGACTAAGAATTTATATTTCCTACTTTATCGATAGGACAGACAAGGGTTGAAGATATAAACAAGTTTGTCTTATAAAAAAGGTTGAGGATGTATTTGTCCTTTTTTCATACTTACATTTTACTTGCTAAACAAGTTGGTCTTATAAATGTGGCCTGGTCATTTCAGAAATAATGTACTTATCATCTTGTTTTATGTTAAAGTTAGAAGAAATATTTAGTCCTAACTCCTAAGCAGTTTACAGTTGGACAGTTGGAGTTTTTATGTGCAAGATAGGATCCTCAATTTATTTTTTTTAGGTCTACATGATTTTCCATTGAGCCCTTTAACAATATCTAAATTATATTTTCAACTTGTATTACCATTTCTAATGATAATTTTACATTTTCCCAAAATTAATCGTACTCCTCTCTTCGTGATAAAATTTTATTCCAGATTTATCAAGTAAGAATGTGGGCTCCGTTACTTCCTATAGAAGCATGGTTTTGCATCTTAATAGTACTTTAGTCAACCATTATATTGCACCTAAGCATATTTAGGGTTATCCTTCAGGTTCACATTCGGGATATCATTGCTGGGGGTTGTTGGTTTTCTGTTATTTCTGAAAGTTGATAATAAAATAAAATAAAAAAAACAAAAAATACCTGCCCTTGCTATAATCTTTTGCTTTCTTACTTTAGGTTTTTATTATCTTGGCAATAGATTTTATTTTTCTTTTTCTTTGTTGATATATTGACTATATGTGTAGATGTGTAGTTTAGGTTGGTACTTGACTATCCAACCTTGGAATATTTCTCATTTTTGACGCCTCATGCCAAAAAACTCATAATAAATGTACTTGAACAATTCCATCGATTGAACAAAACATGTGAAGTTCAGGTGTGAATTTAATGTAGTCCATCTTATACGAATGCTTTATTATGAAGCGAACAGTTTGATAGTGATATATGATGCCAATAATCAATAATCAAGCAACTCTTTAGAAAGCTTTTGGCGGGCACATGACAACCGGTTAGGCTGGTAATAAGTAATAACTAATAGCATGAAGCAAAATTTAGCAATGTCAATATATGATATGAATTTAATTAATTCCAGTATCTAATCTAGACTAAAAATGAGAAGATGAACGGAAGGGTCATAATTACAGAAGTAGTTATAAAACTGAAACAAGAATTCAATTTAGACCAGAAGAAATCACAAAGTCAGGTGCATGCCCTTTTGTATTAGCTCTTTTTAGTCATATCGGAAACTAGCCTTGAAGACAAAGTATTGACACTGAAATCAATAGAAACATAGAAAGAAGATGAAATACCCTGTTTAGATTACCTGCTAGATCAGCAAAAAGAGGCCAAGGTTAGAATAAATCAATAACTACAACATAATGCAGAGTTATTTTCCACAATTAGAGTAATGTCAGTAAAGGAAGCTGGGATTTGATGGCAGATTCTTGGATGATTTGCTGCAGATCTCAAATTCCTGCAGTACATCAGGATTTTTCCTTCAAGAGAGGTCAAAAGGGTGGCAGCGACAACATAAAGCTAGCCTGCAGTAGAGTTTAAAGATGATAGTTTTGATAGAACAGTGTTCTAGGATTCTTTTCCATTTAATAAGAAAATACTCCTGACTCTAATTGAGCTTTAGCAGACGAACTATATCACGATGCCCTAGCTCAATTGTCATGCACAACTATACACTACAATGCATCACTTTCTTCTCCATCCTGTTTCGTTGCATGTGGAATTGTTTAGTGCAGCTACTCCTGTTTATTATCATGGCCAATTAGAGTACATCTGGATCATATATATGACATGCACCTAGTATTACTATAGTATCATATTTTGGTTTGCTTTCTTACTTAATCTGCTCATATAGTTCCTTTGAAAGTTTGAAAAATGAATGGACTTCTGCAGTTGTTCAAATATTATTGTGCTTATGTATAAGGCTAACATTTTGGGCATTTTAGGCTGTTCATCTTGAGGTAAATTATGATTTGGATCTTCTGTTCAGTGGTGAAAGTTCTTCAAATCACAAGAATAAGCAAACCGTAGCAGCCACTATGGATTGGCAAAGCCAAGTAAGGGTGCTGATTTTTGTTAGACTTTAGAAAAGAACATTTCATCCTATGAGCTAACTTCTCTTTTTGGAAAATTTCTATCATCATCTTATATGGCTTTTCTTACTGTAATATTTTTCAGGGCTCATCTTCCAATGATCATATTGGTTCTAGTGCAAGCAATGGTTTGGAAATTGATGCTCTGATAACTAACTCAGAAGCTTCTGAGCCAGAGTTACAAGATATTGACTATTTTGGTGAAGATGAGGAATATAAGTATAATGAAGATGAGGAATACAACTATAATGAAGATGATGAAGATTACTATGATTATGATTCAGAGTTGATTGAAACAGATTATAACTCTATTTTGGCTGCTAAATTTGATGATTTGGATCTACCTCCAGGTGTGGAGGCCATTGTACCATGGTTGCAGGATTCTTCCTCTGAAGGACCAAGTGATTATAAGCCAAGAGCAATAATTCAAGATGAAATTGATTCAAAATTCAAGTTATTTAAACAGTTCGATATTGTTCAAGATTTCTCAGATCATCATTTTGCCAAGAAATCTGCAGTGAAGAAGGTAAAAGTTAAGTTTTCATCCTCCTGTTCTTACTTCATTTTTTGTCTTTCCGTACTTAGTTTTCTTGTTGGCCTGTAAAATTAGCCATTGAAAGATTGGACAACTCGGATCCAACATGAGTGGAAGCTCCTGAAGAAGGATCTGCCAGGTTAGTGCTTTCTATTTTTGATGCAGAGTTGTTTACTCTTTTTTAATGTTGTCAACCAGTTGATATTGCACTCAGCCAGTTTAAGTGATTGTTAGTAGCAAATTTAATTTCATATTGATCAAAATTATTTTATACAAATTACAATAACAATATTTGTTTATTTATAACTAATGAAAACCTTTTGCATTTTCTCCCTTTTTACAGTATAGATTGGATAGTATAATTATTTATTTACCTTGAGTCTTTGTTACATCTAGGGAAAATTATTATACACTTAATCCCGGAGTAGATAATCAAACATGTTGTCATGACTGGAACTGCCTGCAACTGGAAAATGAATTGTTGTAATATAATCAGGTAGAACTCGACAGGAAGACAGCAGACATATATATAGCAGAATCCTTTTCTAATCTAAAGCAGCTAATGAACCCCACTTTAGAAGAACAAAACTGTCTAGCTCACATAGTCACATCCTTGTGGCTAGTACATATTAGATGAATATTATGATGGCCTTTTTGATATCCCATTGGAGTTGAGTATGCACAAATGCGCCTGCGCCCAACATTGGAGAATCAGAGTGTAGCTAGAACAACTTAGAGAGTCACTTAGGATTCACAAATGTGGGTAGCTTTGTTTTTGTTTCTGTTCCCCTAAAATTAGATCAGGGAGGAAGAATTCGGGCTTTGGGATTTGGGATGTTTCTCTAACAATTCTATATTGTGATGGAAAATCTTCAGGGGTTGAGGAGGCACTTTGAGATTTCAGAATATGTGGTGGCATGCATATGTTTCTATGTAATAACATTGGTTTGCTATGTTTCTTAGGTGGAGAGCTTTAGGAGAAAGCGCATGAACTGTCTCTCAACTCACAGGCTGAACTTTCATAAATTAGATCTGATATGCATGAAGTAACTCTTCAAGATTTCCTTTTTTTTATGTTTAATGTCTGAGCATGTCTCTGGGTCTCAGTTGTTCCTATAGTATTCTGCGGAACATCAACAAATCTTATGAGTGCAAAGAAAGTACATTGAAGTGATTAGTTCAATGATATTTTTTGCTATGATTATCCACCAGCTCTATTGGATTTGGGTATGAATTTCTTTTTCCAAGATCTGTCCAATTGGAAAAGTATAACTAGATAGAGTAGCTTAGTCTTAATCTACAAGATCAGTGTGTTAATTGCACCATTGCAAAGTTAACTTTATAGCATTATCCTCTTACTTTCCAGAATATTCTTGTGTAAGCTGAATATTTTTGCTGATGCTAGAAATTCCTTTGGGCTAATTTATTTACAAACGTCAACTGATAAAATTCCTCGACAGAGTCCATTCATGTTAGAGCTTATGAAGAAAGGATGGACCTGCTTAGGGCTGTTATAGAAGGACCTGCTGGAACTCCATATCATGATGGCCTCTTCTTTTTTGACATCCGGTTTCCTTCCAATTATCCTGACTCTCCTCCTGTGAGTGATTCCTCATATTCCAGGCTATCTTTTCCCCTGCATTTTGGTTTGCATAACTTTGATTTCTCTTCATTAATACCTTGTAGTTGGTGCATTATCACTCTGGTGGACTTCGACTCAATCCAAACTTGTATGAGTCTGGAAAGGTCTGCCTTAGCCTTCTGAATACATGGAGCGGCAGCGGCTGCGAAAAGTGGAGCAAATCAAATTCAACCATGCTGCAAGTACTGGTCTCTATTCAAGCTCTTGTTCTGAATGAGAATCCTTATTTTAACGAGCCTGGATATGCACTGCAAGAAAATACTTCTCATGGAAAACTGAAGTCCTTGGCTTACAATGAGGAAACCTTCCTACTATCCTGCAAGACAATGTTGTACTCACTACGAAGGCCTCCAATGGTAGGGACTATTCCTCTATTCACCAATGGCATCTAATGTTTATGGCCTTGTTTGCTTTGAGTTTGGGGATCCCTAATTTGGTTTAATAACTAAATATATTTTTATCCTTTATAATATTTAACTAAGTTCACTCTCTAAAAAAATTAAAACTAAAAAATAAGACTAACTAATCAAATTTGGAGCTTAGCTTCAAAACAAACAAGGTCATATAAGAATGAAGTGTCGTAGGTCAACTAAATTGGTTCTGGACCACGAGCTTCGTACATTTGTCTTCAGCATTATAAGCTTTAGAAAGACTCATAGCAAAACTTATTTGGCTTAATGCAGCATTTTGAGGACTTTGTTGCTGGACATTTCTGCAAACATGGGCGTGCTATACTTGTGGCATGCAGAGCATACATGGATGGTGCTCGCGTTGGGTCCATCATCCAAGAGGGGGAGGAGAAGGAGAAGCTAGAGATCAGCAACCGCTCTGAAATGTCCAACACCTTGCCTGGCAAACGTTTTGAAAATTTCAAGGCCTCACTAAAGAAGCTTTTTGAGAATCTTCTGATGGAGTTCAGCGTAAAAGGAGCTAACTGCAAAGAATTTTTTGCTCAGGAAGTCGTAGTAGATAAACAAGCTGCTGCTGGAGAGCCCTGAAATACTACATAAAGACTATTACATTTTTGCATAGGAAAACTCTATAGTTCACATCTTGTTCCCATATAATAGGAAATAATCAACAGTGTGGTGATCTGTTAATCAAACTTTAAGTGTCTGGTGGTAGTGTATGTAAATATTTGTAGCCTTGGTTTGATACTAACGAAGGATAATGTAGCAACTAATTTACTTTTAATCTGCAATACCTTTTCTGGTGGTCTTTTGAATATGGTAACAGAGCAGGAGTCCTGAGTTCGAGTTATGGGTAGACTTCCATTCATTTAATTTCATACTTCATGTGTTGTACCTTGTTGAAGAGTTATCGCATAAAGATTACGTCATAACCAATCTTGGATGGCTTATGAATGTTAGTTAACATAAGTAAACACCTGACTACCAAATTTAGAGGTGCAATTTTGAGTAAAAATCTAGAAAAAACTATTCTATATATTTTTTGTTTTCTTCCTTTCAGTTTATTTTTGGAGAGAAAAAAAAAGGTGCAGATACTTTTTATCCTCCGTTCAGTTTATTTTTCCTTTTCTTTTCTTCTATTCTCTCGTATTTCCTTTTCTTTTCTTCCAGGCTTAAAGTTATCGGGTCATCATTGGAATTGGAAGACTTTGTGGATTTGGTCCAGATCTCGTAGTTGGCTTTTATTCTAATTAAGTTCATGATGTTATCTCTTTTTCTAATTGGATTCACGTGTAGAATGACCCGCATGCACTCTTAGATCTATAGTTTGATCCCCCAAAAAAAATTGATGTTGAACTATTAGTCACATGGCTAACATCAATTTCATTCCTTTTTTTTCTTATTGAAAATTACTAATACCATAGTTGTTCATACATAGGCACAGGAACTCTCATTTTAGTAACATTTCCAAGGCCAGGGACTACTTTTTTTCCCCCTCGCAAGCTCTAGCTTTGCTAGGGTTTGGCTCAGGTCTTCCTTTCCACTAAAAGGGATTTCTCCGCTTGCCATTGCCGCCGGCAAGGTTCTTTCACTCCCCTCCCTTAGTCGACGGGCTAGGGGAGGGGTGAAACCTCCTTTTTCTTCTTCCCACTTTTCTTCTTCCTCTTCCCACTTTTCTTCTTCCTCTTCTTTCTTTCTCTATTCCCAAAAGCTCGAAATGTATTCCCTCTCAGCATTTTATTGCCGCCCCTCACCATCCAAGAAACCCCCTTCAAGCTGTTGCCGTCGTTTCCTTCCTAGCCAGCGTTTTTTTTATAGATCCCACCCTTATCGAATCTGAGGCCACTGCAACTACCCCTCACCGCTCCCCTTGCCATATCCGGTCACGCCACCTTTCCACCTCCTTCCCCTCTTGGAGGATCGGCTCAACCACTTCCTTTCCACATCTCCCCTTTTCTTTCCCTTCTTTGTGGGTTGGCTGCTACAATAGTTGTTTCGCTGCCATTAACCTATTTGGACTATTGGTGCTTGTTTGTCTTCTAGCATCACCGACATGCCATGTCAGTGCGGCTACTCTAGATGGGGAGAGGGTCCAAGACCCATTCACAATAGCAGCCTGTGCTCACAGACGTCTATGTTTTCGGTGATCTTCTGAAATTGTTTGGTTCTAGATGTCGTGTTTTTTGAGGTCTATGATTGTGTTATTTTATTTTGCCCTACTATAGATTTAGTGTTGTTCGTTTTTCTTTAACTTGTTGTTTCAGGCGGGTGATCTTCGATCTTCCTACCTTAAGAATTCTTAGGGCCATATCTTAGACTGCTGAATTGACAAAACCTATAGGTTGACTCGAGGCTCTTCGCTCCTAGAAATTTCTTGGGTTGTTTATCATTTTAATTTTCTATTATGCCCCGAGATTGATGTTCTATTTTAAAATTTTGTATAGTCTATTATAGATCAAGTGTGAGGCTTGAGCCATCGCTCTATTCTCTATATTTTTTGTGTATCAAATTGTATTGATATAACTCTTAAAAATTAATAAATTAACCCCTACGGGCTTTCTCTAAAAAGAAAATAAAAAGCTCTCATTTAAGATTGTATTCCTAGGTAGCTTGAATCATTTTACCTTAGAATTTTATATTTTCTTAATGGCTAAGTCTCTAACTATATTGTTAATTGAATTATAACCATTAAGTTTTCTAACGAAATTTAAATAGAGTTTATTGGATTGATAAGATTAAAAGGGGCCGTATTATATGACTCTATAAGTATTTTGGATTCGAATCTCATCGACATCAACTTAATTGGGACATGATCATCTCCCACTACTCTTGTGTGCTAATGATTCATGTAACCCACCATTAGAGTGGAAGCTTCTCTCTTCTGCTATCATTTGACCAAATTGCGACAAAGACTAGCATTGAGACCCACAAGTAAAGAATGCATCAGTTGTGAGATTTTTTCTTACAGAAAATTTTCCACAAAGAAGACAATAATTAAAAGATACGTTACAATAAATTATGGTTGGATTGGATGACTTGGTTTTTGGGCTGCTCATCTTTATCCTGACAGGATGCAATTGAGTCAAGTAGTGGTAGCAGATGGGAAGAAGCTTTGACTTCTAATGGTGGGTTTAAATAAAAAGTAATTCTATGAAGACATTAGAATGGAAAAAATGGGAGTCAAATAGATAGGAAGGAGTTCTAGTAAATTGGATAAAAGTCTTTAATTCAAGAAAAACCAACAAAAAACCCAAAATTATTTTAATTTTTTTGTGTTTAATATTGTTTGCATCTGCATTTTAGACATATTCCATTTTCTGTTTTAAGAACATAGTTTTCAACTTATATTACTGGTTTAAAATGGAAGAAGAGATCCAGTCAGGAGAAGCATATTACTCTCATTACAATGATACGTCATAATTAAGATAAATCCATGAACATCTTATTGTTGCACTGACACCAAATCTAGATACTATCTACCTAAAGGAGCAAGCTCATACTCCCCTTCAAGGCTTCTCCATCTCATGGGAAGCATGCAACGCCCGCCAAATCTTTGCTGCAAGTAGATCACCACTACAAAGATCACTCCTCCACAAGAAACTACGATATCCCATGCACCAGAGTATAGATCATAAACTGGACTCGCATAGACATAGGAAGAATCCCAGTGATCACCCATGAAATGCCCAGCTCTGTAAGCATCATAGACGTGAGGCATGGCTCTAAGAATTGTAGTGCCAAAATAGAAGACAGGAGTTAGAACTACATCTTTGGAGGATCCAAACAAGTTGCATATGATCTGAGGGAGAAGGAAGGAGTCGAGAACTAGTCCTGCATAGGAGATCAGATCCTCCCAAATGGAGTGGTGGTAAAGTTTTAGTTGAGCAAACCAAGCGATTAGTCCTCCTGCAATGTACAATGGCAAGCTACTTTTGAGAGCTCTCTTTTGAGCCACCCACATGGTAGCATCTTTGATGTCCGGATTTGATCTCGAAGACGAAGACCATGAAGACCATGCAAGTTGGAGCAGTCTGAATTGGAGCAGGAAAGCTATCATGGTTACTAGCCTCACTATGGTCTCATTCGATTCAAGCCACCCTCTGTTCGATAGCAGGATGTTGGATCGCTGGTCTCCGGTGACGAAGAACAAGGCCTCCAAATTGAGCACTAGAGGGATCATGTGGCCCAGAGTGAGAATTACGAGCATGGCGATCGATATCGAAGGAAGAACATGGGGATGCTTCTTGACATGGCGGAGCTGCAACCAAGTAAAGAGGCAGAGGAGGGTGAGAGAGACCGGAACCATGACGATTTCGACGCCCATTCTCTCGGCTATTGTCTCTGCCATAGATACGTACATGACGTTAGAAGAGATCGACAAAGGATCAAAGTAGAGAGGGTCTGATTTTTGTCTCGTGCTAGTGACAGTGCCGTAGAGGTTCTCATCCTTGTCTGGATTTAAAGGAGGGATGCTGAATTTGATGAGGATTTCGCAGTCGATGGAATTAGTACTCAGAGTTTTGCATCCTACCAAGCAGACCTTTCCGGTTCTCGCGTCGTAAACGCCTTCAGCCGAGATCTCAACTGATCTAGTGGTGTTAGAAATTTGCCATAATGTATAGCTTAAAGCATAGCCCACGTTCCAGATGCTGTGATCTGTATCAAGGGGAGGGGCTTGTATTTGAGGCGCAGCTTTTGGTATAGATATTTGATTGCCATTGTATGTCTCGTTTAGAGAGAATTGACTCAAATGACCCCAACCAGATGTATAGTTAGAATCTGTAACAGAGATCTCGAATCTCATATCCATGGATGGCCCATCTGGGTATCTCTTCTTCCCCACACTAGTAGCAGCGGCACCACCCATGGCGACGTCGCAGTGCTTTCTCACAAAGTCCAGTTCAGTGTACCTGTACGTAACGCCAGGAAGTGGGTAGAGAGTGGAATCTCTGATATCGATCAGAGAGACCATCTTGAAGTAGTTGTGATCTTTCGTGTCCTTCTTGTTGCTCCACATCCGGCCGACGATGGCGTGCCGGCTCTTGATCGAGAAGAAGGCACGGAACCAGAAGCTAAGACCAACAGAGCAATCGCCAAGAGAGGAGCCTGAACCTCCATGTACGTGGCATGCCACGAGGCAGAGGTGATTCCTCTTGTGATCCCAGAATCCCTCAGCGACCATGGATTCCTGTGGCAAGAATGGTTTGTCGTAGACGTAAGTCCTGTTCTTCGACAGAGAGATGAAGAGACGAACTCTTCCTTTGTCTGAGCAGTGGATTGACATCAAGGACATGGAGATGAAGCCTGAGAAAGGAGTTGGGTTGATGAGAAAATAAGACCCGTAGCCAAAGTAGTACTCCAGATGGGAACAGAGGGAAGTGGGCTCGAGGCCTAGTGACTCTTGATCAAGTTTGAGAGGAGCGCAGGACTCGTCTGCGACGGAGATCATGGTGTACTCGTACTCCTTCTGGGCATAGGCGAGGAGCGGGATTGAATCGAAGTGTCTCGCCGAGCCCACGTCATCCAAGATCTCGACCGTCCCTCTGACAACGCTGGTCGAGATGTTCGATGTCTTCGGGTAGTGGAGCTTCATAACGACGGTGAGATCGAGAAAGGTGGAACGGAGGAAGCCATGGCCAACCATGCAGAGCTTGCTGCTGGATTGAGACCAGAAGCCTGAAAGCGCAAAGATGGCTCGTTGGAGTCGACCTCCTCTAGTAGAGCTTGCTGAGCGTAGGGCGTGGCGGAGCACGGCAGAGGAGTTGCGACCGAGGGAGGAGGCACGGCCGCCGGTGAGGACGAGAGTTCCGGCGAGCTGGAAGGTGTCGGCGTCCCGGGTCTGGTGGAGATAGCGGACCGAGAAGTGGAAGGATCCGGGGGAGGAGAGGGTGGAGTCGTGAAAGAAGAGGCTGCCGCCGCCGCCGGAGAAGTAGCCCTGGGAGATGTCGAAGGAGTAGTAGGAGGAGTGGGAGCGGGTGAGCAGGGCAGTGGGAGTCGACTCGGGGACGATGGAGTGGCAGTGATCGCTGTAGGTAATCTTGGTCGGCTTAGAGGAAGAAGGAGAGAGGGAAGTGAGGAGGGGGAGGAGGAAGAGGAAGAGAAGCCATGGAGTTGCCATTGGAGTGTTTTAGGAGTCTGAACAGAGTTATTGGTGTTTTATATGCGAGTAGAAACTAGTGGGAAATCACATCTGAATTCATTTCATACCGAATAGTTAAATTAAAATTAAAATTATATTATTTTCATTATATATTTAATAATTTGAAAATACTTTAAAAAATTAGAAATTTTTTTAATATATTTATCATATTTTTATTATATGAAATTCTATTAGTACTTTTCGAGATACATCAAAAAGCTTATTCATTTTTTTTATAATTTTATCTCTTATCATAATTTTTAAATTTGACCTATAATTTGATTAAATGCATTATATTTTAGTCTAATTTAATGAGATAAATTCACACAAATAAAACTACAGAAGTAGGGGTGAAAACGGGTCGGATTAACTCCGATCCGACCCACTATCCGACCCGATTCAGATCGGATTCAAATAAAAAATTTCTATCCGATTCAGATATGGATAGAATTTTTGAAAAAAATTAGGATACAAGTCAGATATAATTTTCAGATTCGAATACGGATATTGGATATCCGTTTACCCACATATTTTTTTGAATAATTTACAGTTTTTAGTTTGCTTATTCAAATAGTAAATATTAATATTGTTACTAATAATATGTTATATATTATTTATAGAGATTAATTTATCTAATTTTACATGACATACAAAAAAATTATTTGTTGTAAAACTCTTAATATTTTTGTGTTAATTATATCTAAATAAAATATTATAATTCTTTTAAATTCAATCAATATCCGTTTAAGATCCGATTCTCTATCTGAAAATTATCCGTATCCGTTTAGTTAGGATATGCTTTTAAATTTTGCTATCCGTTCAATATCCATATCCGAATCCTTATCCGAATTAAAAATAAAAATCCGGATATGGATTGAGCACCGTTCAATCTGTTTTCGCCCCTATAAAGAAGCTTATTAAATTTAGACCTAAGAAAAAGGGAGTAAGTAAAATATAATTTCAAGTAGATATAGATTAAATAAAGAAATTAGTCATCTTCTATCAAGAGTCAAGACACAAATCATAACTGACTTGAATCATACGCATATTAAAAGAATCAAACGTATGTTCTTAGATTCTCTCAACATTCTTGTCCATTTCCAAATTCTTCCAAACCCCACTAAAAGAAAGAAAGAAGACGATGGAGTATAAGTTGGGTGACTTTGACTTTGACTTGGGGATTGGGGAAGCTTCCACTTCCGCAAATGGGGATAAAAGAAATCATTATCTCAACGATAATTAAGTTAGATAGAAACAGACCACAATAATCCACAATCATTTGAAGTTTCTTCTCATACAACAAGATGTACTTGTCATACCTCCAAGTGTACATCTGGACTTGGATTCCGACAGTTTATGTTTGAAAGAAGAAGGCAATATATTTTGTGCTGGTGGGTTATATCATGTTTTGATAGAAGGTTTGGGCTGTTCTTGTTTACTTGGATGTTTGGTAGATTGTGTTTGGATCTTGTTCTGTTTGGAATGAGACTTGATGCACTGCACATTATGACTTGATTGTTTATTAATCTATGTGAAGAATATTAATATATATATATATATATATATATATATATATATATATGCACCATTTAGTGAGTAGGAAAAAGAATGTAAACTATAAGTGATTAGGCTTTAGGCCTTAAACATATGATTTCTGGCTATATCATTAAACCATCTAAACTTTGTTTAATAGAATACACTGTTATTTAACTATAAGTTCACACGAGCTAAGCGACAGAAAAAAATAAAGTTTAGTGGGATAAAATAATTTACCTTGACCTACAAGATGGCAAGATAGATTAATGCATCAATTGTGAAACACTTGATGATTTATTTTTTTATTTTTTATTTATTTTAATGAGGATTTCTATTTATTTTGCCTTTGACTTTGAGGAGGATATGATTAAGGTTCTAACACAAGAGCTTTGGTTAGGGGTGAAAATGGATCGGATATGGACCGGATAATATTTAGCCCATATTCAGATTCATATTTTTTATCCGGATACAGATATTGGACTGATAACAAAATTTAAAATCATATCCGAACTAAAAGAATACGGATAATTTTTGAATACGGACTGAATCTTGAAGGATACAAATACAAATCAGAAACGAATTGGATCTTAAACAAATACGGATACATATTGGATATAAACTGTCATATCTGTATTCGCATTGGGATCCAAATTTTTTTATAAAAACTCTGTCCGTATCCATATTCGTATTTAGATCAAACAGGGTATTTTACCTAAATTCGATTCGGATCAGGTCGGTTAGCGGGTCATAAATCTGACCCGTTTTCACCCTTAACCTTGGTCAATTCGTGATCAAGTGCCAAACCTCATTCATGCCTAACTTCCATGTTTTGATAGAGGTCATTGAGAGCCCTACAACTACAAGCATCTCGGAGGAACCTTAGCTTTTTTATATCCCCTTCGCCTTCAAACCTATGTTTGTCAAAGTTAGCAAGACCTTGCCTCGTAGGAAGATTGACTAGCTCATTCATAACCAAGCCAGAGCTAACTTTGGTAAAACTCTCGGTGATTGCATCCTTTTACTCGGGTCTTTGTTATGAATGTGTGGATATGGACTCCCAAACCTATGGGTACGGTACGCCTACTTCTACCTTTATTACTAGAATTTTTTGGAGATTTTGGGGCAAGTAGTTCAGATGCCAGGGTTGGCTTCCCAGGAATGCTTATCTCCACTTCATCTCTCTAACCCAAAGTACTTCTTGCCTACTTTGCTTCATGCAAGGCAGTGGACTGTGGACCACATTCTCACCCGATGCCTTGGCACAACAAAAGGTGGTGCCAAGGGGATTAACCTATCAAGCTCATCAATTTTCGTTTGATCGCCATGACCATGGACCTCCATATTTGCTTCCATTAGCCTGGGCTTAGTCTAAGCCTACCTAGGAGCTTGACTGCTTGGACCAGGTTGTCTGAAGGCACTATCAAACCAATGGCAATGGTAGATAATAAACCATTGGTTTCTCATAATTTTAAAGGGTTTCTCTTAGAATCGCCATCCCCTCCCGGTTGGCTTTTTGCCCAATATTCAATGACTAAAATTTCTTTAATCTTTTTAAGTTTAGAACATAAAATATTTATAAGTAATTTCTCTTATCAAATAAATAAGGTTTGTTTTGCACTATGATATTGGAAACAATACATACTTTAGAACAATTTTTAACAATTTTTGTAAGGGTTACGGTGATTAATTAGATTTAACCGACAGGATGATACTTTTGATGATTTCGGTGGTAAAACTGTTGAAGTTTCTTCCTGATACTCCAAAATGCACTTCTGGATACAGTTACTCACTTGGATTCCGACAGTCTATGTTAACATTTTAGGGTCTCAACCTGTGAATATTTCAGCTCAGCTGTTCGATAATATGAATGGATAGATATAACAATCAGATATTAACATCCAACAAGAAATATATTTCATAATAATCAGAGAAATCTCTCTTTGTGATTGACATTCACAATGCTACAAGGTGATTGTAGGGTGAAAGTACAAAGGTTTCTTCTTCATTTTTCTATAAGACAATCAAGTTTATCATGGGGAGGCAATACCCCTGATACAGATTCTATACAAGTTCGTACGTTAGAAAAGAATTGAATACAATTTTGACGTGCATGTATTCGACATTGCAGGTAAAATCTTCACGGATAACACGCCTCTCGGTACAGCATCAAAATTACGATCAAGCATTTACAACATGAAAATCCACACCTGGAGAACTTTGTGAATTAGAACTAAACCAGAGACTCCACCAAAATAGCCTGAAGCTGCAGAAGAGTGAGTACATTTGCTACGTCCTCATGAGGAGATCATCAAATAAACCTGGGGGAGACATAGGTGGAACAGCATCCTCGTGTATGCTGGCCATTTCCAAGACCTTTCTTGCAGTTGCTTGAGATTCGCCACTACCTCCTTTTCTCAAAGTACTAGTGTTATGTGCTTGGATTCCATGAGGCCTCGAATTAGGAACGATAGAAGTTCTGTTCTGAAGGTTTTCCATCGAAGATAAAAATTTCTCTTTAGAGAGTGACTTTGCAGAAGTAACTGCAGAGCTAAAAACACCAGACTCCTTAAGACCTCGAATAATGGCCTGAAAGTAAAGTAAGCAGTTAACAATTAGTCAGAAGCAAGCAGCAATTGGGTAATAACACTACCAATTATAAGAGTAGTTACCATGGGTGCATATATACGGGTTAAGATCCCCTTCCTCATAAGCTTCAAGTTTAGCTGTTTGTCAGTCCAAACAACACGGTCACGGAACCTGAAAAGGAAACATTTATTTTACTTTTTGCAATAGGACCAATCAAGCAATTCTCCGGAAGCAATTTAGGTAGTTCGACTAAGTTTCAAGTCTTACTGAAGAAGAAAACCTAATATAATCACCTTCTAGTTTATAACAGTATCATAGCTTTCAACATTTGCACATCACTAAACACATATCATCAAATAAAGACGAGGTACAGTGGTAAAGATATCTATGTCAAATAGCAAATACCTTGGAAATGGAGCTAAGCTTATGACAATTCAATAAGTTATCAAAATTCCACTTCAAAATGAATCGACTAGGATGTGTAGATCCAGAGAGCATGTAATGATTGAGCAACCCTTCCAAGAACATTCAACATAACTGAATCATAATGCTATTGACTGTTCAGGAAATTACCAGTTTCGCATTTCTTCCTCCGTTGCAGTCGATGCAATGATGAAAGCCTATCAATAAATTGTTCAAGTTGTTAGGTATTACCATGGATAATGGACACAAAATCTTCTGAGAATAAGAAGGGAAAAAAAATTGTGTTTTTCCCCGTCCGCTGTTGGAATTTGATGAGATTTATTAATGTAGCAAATTCATCGACTTCTTTCACAAGTAATTCATGAATATTGAAGCTCCCCAGTATAAATTATTTCTTGTCACGTGATTGCAATTGTAATAAAGTCAAAGTGCAGCATATGTGATGAAATTCAATGAATACATCTTTTGTGATCTTGTAATGACTTTCACTTCTTTTTTTAATTTAAACAATGCCTTTACCTTGAATCTGATAAAGGAGTACAAACAAAAGATTGAGCAAGAAATCGATCAAATAATGTGGTATGAGAATGGAGTAATACTTGGAGCATATGTTGGCACAAGAAAATATCTACCACTCACTAATTCATCTTAATATCTGAAAATGTTAATTATGAAATTGATCGTAAAGAACAAAATCACCAATTATGTAATAAGAATGTCTCACAACATAAACTTATGACTGCTGCACCTTTCATGTGGGAATTTAGAAAGAATTTCTCATCAGAAGATCTTTCTTCTGTCACTACTGCAGATTCAAACACTACTGATTAGAAAGTGCCACACTATCCAAAATCTAACATAATTAAAAAAAAAACAACAATCTTAAGGTAAAGCTTTCTTGAATATTTTAATGATTTTCACACAAGCAAAATTACATAAACCAAAGCCACAAAGGAAATCTGTAGTTTTAGTCAAAACTACAGATATTACCAAACATTTAGTTTTGGAAACTGATAGAACTCTTAAGCTCAACAAGTAGGGTGCAGCCTTTGGGTTTTGAGTGCAACTTCATACTTTTTGTCTTGCTTAATATTTAAGATAGGTTGATAGACTGAATTATTAGTGAGAGAAGCTAGACAGCAAAGCATTCTGTAACATATATTTATCTCACCAATACAGTGAAATGGAATTCTTTTTCCCTACAAAACTTATATAAATATCAACATAGAATTATAAGTAGTCACACTTCAATTTGAACTTCAGATGAAATATAATTTCTTGACTCCAAAATACAATTTATTTGCATAATGATAACTGCAAAACCTATTCATCAAAAAGAAAAAAGGAAAACTGCAAAACCTACTATTAAGAAATTAAGGAAAACTATCCGAAGTCACAAAAATGATTGTACAAGAACACTTACAGATCTGTCAAATTCCAACATAAAGCATCTCTTGACATCTTCTTTTGTTGGTTTACACCCACATCGATCACGTCTTGAAGTTAAATCCGAGAACTTGGTGTATGTATAATGTAAAATTGCAGCCTCCTCCAGTTTGATTTCACTAAAAATAACAGAAATAAACATTGAATCAACCTTCAGAATGCACTCAGTCTCATAGAACCAAATATTCTTGAATGGTTAACATTATAAAGCTCAAACATACTCTCAAAAGTTGTGTGACTTGAGAAAGCTAAATCTATCAAGGTCGAATCCTATAATTTAGTGACAAATAAAGCTTAAAGTGAATCTTGTTACTTTGGGGTCTTCATATAATTGTGCCATCTATGTGCACCATTAGGACGAAGATATTCTTGAATTCTTGCAGCTGATTTCCCATTTCCATAAGTAAGAAAGTAATTTGGATTATCACGTGTTGCTTCCTTGTATAAGCCAAAATATGTGTCCTTTGGGAGATGGTCATAATTCTTCTTAAACATAGACACCTGTAGGCATTAATAAATCTGGCATATCAGAAAAATAAATAGCATAGTTCTATTTTCATTGGTTGCATAACTGAAGACAAATTTAAATATAGAAAAACATGGATGCACACAAATTAACATACCATAGCAATTAATAGTCGAATATATAGTGCTGATCAACCGGTGGCAAAGCTATCGAAATGCTGGAAATTAGTTGAATTCAAGATAAGATTTCAAACAAAAACCAATTTCATCCAAAACTGGTGATGATTTTCTGCTACTTTTGGTTTGTTCCAGCTAGTTTTGGGCAGATTTGGTAGTTCATACTTCATAGGCTGCAGCTTATTGAGGAATAGTTCAAATAGGCTACTTATTATTTATTAAGCTTATTAGGACCTTCCAATGGGCCAAATTATACAGGCTTGTATACAAATAGAATTAATGATAAAAAAAAGATGATGGAATTGGTTATCTTTGGACCAGATCCATACAGGATGGAAAAGGCTTATATGCTACTTGATTTTTGACGCTATGCAGAAAGAGTCAAGAATATCACCCTGATGCAGACTCAAGGCAGGTAGTTACACAACACAATGCCATTGATGATTAGCAATATGTAAAGCTCTTCATGGACATCTTCCTTTTATTCCAATAAATAACATGATATCATAATCAAATAATCAGCTGAAAATTAAGATTCTTCAACAATGTTGTGCTTTTCCTTTCAACATCATCTCAAATAATTGAATTTGGATTGTATAATAGCGGTCAAGAAATTCTGAAGATTTTCAAAAGATGTCGCCAGATTCCAACTTCCAACATTCATGTGGTTTTATTTCGTAACCAAAACATTGAAAAAGAACGAAATCCTCACAAAAATTTCAACACTCTAAAGCTCCAGGCCAGATGTGGGGGTGGAAGATGATGGCTAATCAATTCTCTAGTAACAAATCTTATGAAAAAAAAGATAGAGGGAATTGAATACTAGCTGATTAAGAGACTAAAACTGAAGTAGCAGATTGCAGGAATAAAAAAATAAAGAACAATATAAAAATGGAAAAAAGAAACTTCATGGTACTACAAATATAAATATTTCTATCTGGAACTTCCCATTCTTTTGCAGATAACATGTCAAAACATAATGCAAAAGTGACTATAGTATTGGACAGATTTAATTGATGAGGTCATCAAATCTTTCTTACCTCGGTAAATGGATTTTTAATATCATCTCGCTCAATGCTACTTTCCTGAGGAAGATAAGAAATCAGATCCAAAAGTGAGATAAAATGATATTATCTCATGTAACAGGAGTTTAAATTAACTTACATAATTTGGAAAGATAACCATATCAACATTGCTAGGAACATCTGAAAGCAACCGCCTCAGAGAGTACTCTTGGGCACCGGCAGGATGAATTAACTCGTCCGTGTCAAGATGAATGATCCAATCCATGCCAGCATCCTTAAGAAACAGTAAATAATAGCACAGGTTCATGTCTTAGAAGCAGATCAAAATACAAATTTAAGAAGGTTTACAACCAAGAATGTCAGCCAATATATAGAGAACTAACTATCTTTTAGTAGAAGCAATGAAAGCTCATACCCGTGCCATAACAATAGCCATCTCCATGTTAAGTGACTGTTTCACAAATAGTTCGTAATTGCATGGCTTGTAGAAAAATCCTGACAGCCAAGTCTCATTCCAAATACGGCTGTGAACCACCAAACACAAACACAATAGAGAGTATTCAATGTAAGATTTTAGAAGATATGGCAAGAACTCTTCATTTTCATAAACAGATTTGAGTATCTATTTAAGATGGCAGATCCTTCTGGAAAGTTCATCTGTTGAAAGCAAATGAACTGACCAGAAATCAGAAGCTTATATGGAATATAGCAGAATGCCATATATCCCTCTATGCAAGTTGCTTCAAGCATAAGAAAAGTGATGTACAAGTCTCTATCTTCTTGTAAAATGGATTGATATATCAATCTAAAACATGAGATGCTTCTGAAATGTTTACCCAAAGAAGCCAATGATCCGGTGTAGATACATGAATTGAAAATATATGCAGTTATATAACCTTGGGCAGTTTGCTTTGGCTCAAAGATAACCAAAACTTTTTTACAACCAATGTTGCAAGAGTCAGCCATTGTAAGTATATGTGCAACGCACTGACACTGCATATGAAATAGGCAGGAAGAATAGGCGAGCACACAGGTGGTCCATGTTAAGTACATTTTAAATCTTTGACAGATACAAAAGGTTATGAGATAAATAAAAATATTTCTAGATATCAAGGAGGATAAAGATCTTGTCAAAGATTAAGCTAATGCACGAAATTAGTATAACAACTATTAAAGTATTAAGTCATGAATAATAAAAATATGAAACCATAAATTTGGAAATGAAATGTTTAGTGTAATTGGTCATAAAAGTGGCAAGTTCCTATTTATTTTGATCCAATAAACTTAAGATTCAATCAATGCATCATGTAACACCACAAACATGAAATCATACTAATTCATATAATGTACTAGGCATGAGAACTAGACTATGTAACTACATATAAATAAACAGATTATAAGAAATTGATTTGTAAATGATCAGTTCAAAACTTTAGATAATTTTGAATCAACAACATGAGCATCCCTAAACTTAAAGCACAGTATTTGGCCAAGTTTTTGTCTTTATGACATGATAAAAAACTCTTCAGCACTCATGAAAAAATTTCTCAAGAGATTTGATCTTGTCATTTTGATAGTAAATCAAACCTTTTGGCCTGCCTCTCCTCAAGATCACTAGTTCTGAAGATAACTTTCACGCCCTGTCAGAAAAAATACAGCAACAATATTTCACTTACAATCGAAATACTGTGCTTAAAAATCTTCTTTGCAAAATAGCATAACAAAGTGACAGAAAATTTTTCCTTACACGAATAGATTCAAGAACAGAAGACACAGTAGGTTTTGCAGCCTCTCCTTCAACGAACAGAAAAAAGTTTGAAACACCAATGACCTTATGGTAAAATAACCATGGCAGAATTTGCTCCAGACCAGCCGAAGTGCTTGTTGTGACACATATCTGCATTGCCAAAAAGAGGACATCAGAGCCATCCTACTAAAACACTTTCTAAATAATGTTGCAATCGGACTTTATGGATTCTATCTTAATGCTTAACTGTTGCAAAAGTCCAAGAAAAGTAGCTGAATTTTCAAATTCTAAGAACTAATTATAGACTAAAGAACTTATTAAACTGGAAGGTTTAAGATTTAATACACTATCATGGTGCAAAGGAAAGATCAATTGCATTGATAAGCCATCAAAACATGATAGTACCGACAAATAAATAGCTGGTTCCTTTAATTGATAAGCCATCAAAACATGATAGTACCGACAAATAAATAGCTGGTTTCAGCGTTTCTTTTAGGAAGATTGCACTAAGCTTCTACTAATCAAAGACCAGATCCCCAAATTGTATTGCCCCTTCTACTCCCACCTACCGAATAAGTCCACCAAAAAACACCTAGATCCCACCGCAAAACGTCAATTAAAGGAAAAAAGGTACCAATTTTCTGGTAAAAATCCTACCTTTGGCCGAGGATCTGAATCGAACTCGAAGCTCCAGCCGCGGTAGAAAGGGAAGGAAGGCGACGAGCTCCTCCCGAGGATCTCCGAGCAATCCGAGGACGATGAAGAGGACGATGAAGTGGAGAAGAAGGAGGAGGAGCCGATGGGGCTGTTATCCATTCCCGGGAACTTCTGGGTGTCGGTGGGCCAGCTCGAGGCCGGATCGTTGAGGCCGCCGCGCCATTGGAGGACGAAAGCGAAGGCGGCGAGGGCGAGAGGGAGGACGGTGAGGAGGAGGAGAATTTTGGCGGCCAAGGTGGAGAAGGAGGAGGCGGACGCCTTGAGAGGGGCGTGTAGACCCGCCATTGTCGATCGAGAGAGGAGTCGAGAGTGATGGACGAACGACGAGAAGACATTTCTATATTGAGTTTAAATAAAAGAAAATACTAAACGAGAAAAGGTAACTTACAAGCTTTTTTTTTAATATAGTAAATAAAAATTCATTAATAAAAATTAAAAAAATTATAAATAAAAAAAAAAGAAGAAGAAGAAGAGACCAAGAAGTGACTAATTTGACGCCATGACTACACAAACACTTAGCGGCATTTTACAAAGTTATTTCGCAAAAGTAAAGATAAATTGGTACATCAGATGTTTTATATGTTGAAGTTAGCGTAATTAAAGCAAAATTAGCTTCCCTAAGATATGAATTAAAGTAACTTTGCTAAAAAGTTAGTTAATATAAATTTGATATCATTGATGTTCCTAGTATTCTAAGGGTAACCCCCTCCTTTTGGTGATAATATGCACAACAAGCATCTACGAATTGGTTTTTATGTGGAGATTGCTTATTCGGTATTGAGGTTGTATGACCCAACGCCTTTCTAAGTGCCCAAGCTTCATAAATAGTCCACTCATAGTTGATAAAAGAACCCCTTGTAAGTAGGGGTATCAAAATAGCTCTGCGGCTCGCAGTTGCTCGAGCTCGTTCAAGCTCTAAATAAACTGAGTTAAGTCGAGTCGAGCCAAGCCAGCTCACTCGAGCTTGGCTCAATTAGGGTTCAATGTTGTAGCTATATGTATATATATATATTTCTAAAGAGTAAAAACTCTAAACCCACCTCATGAGACCTCACCTAAATCTCCTCTTTCAATTGCCTTCGCTAGTCAAGCTATATGCTAATTTCTTGGTCAAGATTATCGAAGAAGATGGTGTGGCATAAATTAGTGCTAATCAATTTTGTTAGTTCTTCGCCAAGTCAAAAGCCTCCACCAAAACTTGGATGAAGTACAATGCAATACTTTAGCTCCCCATTTTATTCCCTCCTCTCCTCTTTTTTTTTTAATCTCAATTTGTTTCTTCTCGCTTTGATTTCTTTAGCTTCTCTATGGACTATGCTACTATGAAACAATTTGTTGAGCTACTTAGCCGAGCTCAAGCTATCTTGAGCTTGAGGCAATTTGATTTAAGCTAGCTTTATTTAGCTCATTTCGAGCTCAAGCTGAAAGAAAAACTCTATCAAGTCAAGCCGAGCTAGGCTTAGCTCACTCTGGCTCGACTCATTTACAACCCTACTTGCAAGTAGAATATTGACATTGTGAATTTTTGAAATTCGCCCTCCTCCACCGATATTGTCGAATGAATTAAATGAGCCATCACAATTCAGTTGAATCCAATTAGGCTTGGGAGGGTTTTAACCATTGCCCACAAAAGATGTAGATATCTTCCTCCAAATTGTCCATGAGGACATTATAGGTATACTTAACAGTAGACATGATCATCGGGCGGGCCGAGCTTTTCGGGCCAACCAGCCTTAAGTATTTGTTCACGGCCCAACCCATCAATCACTCGGGTCGGGCCAAGTTCGGGTCGGGCTAAAATAGTCCAGCTCGTTACCGCCCGTCGGCCTGTGAGAGATTGGGCTAGCCAGTCGGGCCAAGCCGGCCCGACCAACCAATCACTCGGCCCAACCCATATTTTAGCTATTTTTAGAATTTTTTTAACTATTAGCTTATTTTTTAAAAAAATATTTATATTCCTCTATTTAAAAAATAATTAAAATTATTTAAAGGTGTGTTTAAAATAATGTAAAACGGTACAATACTAAAATTTTTTTATTGTAGCAATGGTAAATTACTGTAGCAGAATGGGCAGGTCTAGTTGCGGGCCAAACGGGCGGGCTTTCGGGCTGGGTCAAGCGGGCAAAGGGCTGACCCGTGCCGCCCATGGATAGTTTGGGCTAGGCCCGGACCGAGCCTAAATCGAGTCCGGGCTGAGCACAGGCGAGCTAGGCCCTTTGATCATGTCTACTTAACAGTAGCATGCTCATGTGGGTCATGCACCTAGACCAACAAGTCCTGCCTAGGGATTCTAGGAAGCCGGATTTCCTAAATGATTTTACTTACTCCCCAAGCTTATATTTATGTCGATAAAAGTAGGTTTGAGAGATTTTGACGTAGAAAAACTAAAGATTATAGTAAAATAGATGATAAATTTACCATCACTGATGTTTTTAATGAAACCATCACGAAGCTTGCAGCTTGCATTAAGAATATCAAATATGATTATAAATCTCAAATAAGACTTTTCCTTTCTTCTTCATCGTCCATAAATTATATATCAAACTTATGTCTCATTAAATTAACCCAGAGGAGGTTAGGTCTACACTTAGCCGTTCTAAGAACCTAATATTTAGATCCCATCACAATACTATCCACAAGTTAGGCAAAGCATTAAAAGTTGAATTTATAAGAGTTAATATTCCCGCTTGAGAAAGAGTAGTCTTTCTTCGACCTATAAGTAATAGTTCCATGCATATCTAAAACATGTTTGATGGCAGCATAGCTAGCCGCAGAATATAGATTATGTGAGCAAATTTATATCTTCTAGAAATTATTGTAATCTTATTTTAGAGAAATATTAGAGAATAAAATTTATTATTTATTATTTTATGTTAATGATACTAAGAAGAAAATGTAACAGAACACTTGGCATTATATGAATGGTTGACTATGATACACCGTGTTTGGGCGGTCCAGCTTTTTAAAGGCAACTCGGTACATTTGGCGCCAAACGAGCGTCTTCCCGCGCAAAACTTCGTTACCCCTTTAAAGCTCTCAGCCGCAGCACCGCAAGAGATCTACAGATCGAGATCGAGAGAGAGAGAGAGAGAGAGAGAGAGAGAGAGAGAGATGGATGCTTTTGGGGGCTTCTTCGTCGACGAGAAGGCTGTGCGAGTAGAGAACATCTTCCTCGAGTTCCTCAAGAGGTACTCAAAGATCATCCTCCCTTCTAATTATTAGGGTTTCAGTTCATTCTCATCTTTTCCCACTCTTATTACAAGATTTAAGGTCGATCCCAATGCTGTGGAGCCCTTCTACGAGGCGGAGATCGAGGTCATGCGGTCCAAGGAATCCACCACTATGTTTGTGGATTTCTCCCACGTGATGCGGTTCAATGACCTCCTCCAGAAGACCATCTCGGAGGAATATTTGAGGTAAGTTTATCTTTTTCTTGGCCCCTTTGTTTTGGAAAATTCGGTTTTGATTCGAAGAAATTGTGCTAGATTCGAGCCCTATCTGAGAAACGCGTGCAAAAGGTTCGTAATGGAGCACAAATCGGGCGAATATAGAGCGCCGATCATCTCGGATGATAGTCCTTACAGAGACATCAATGTTGCCTTCTACAACTTCCCATTGTTGAAGAGGTGAATTAAGCTTTTATGAATTTACTCCTTTTATCTGGAAAGATGTTCTCTTTTCATATGTAATAAGGTGGGGAATCGGTTGTTTGTAGATTAAGAGATCTCACGACGTCGGAGATTGGGAAGCTAACATCAGTGATGGGGGTTGTGACACGGACCAGTGAGGTCCGGCCGGAGCTCTTGCAGGGGACCTTCAAGTGCCTCGAATGTGGAGGTGTTATAAAGAATGTAGAGCAGCAGTACAAATACACTGAAGTCGGTAACAGGGTCTCCTTTACCATTTCTACTTTTGCTGCAACATATATTATGTACTTATGATGCTGAATTTGTTCTTAACATGATTGGAAATTTGTATCTTGTATAGCCGATTATATGCACAAATGCGACCTGTTCAAATCGAAATAAATGGGCACTGCTCCGACAAGACAGTAAGTTCACAGATTGGCAGAGGGTGAGGATGCAGGAGACATCAAAGGAGATACCTGCTGGGTCTCTTCCTCGTTCCTTGGATGTCATCCTACGGCATGAAATTGTCGAGAAGGCCAGGGCTGGCGACACGTATGCCAACTTGCCTCCAAGTTTCTCTTTTAATAATGACCTGTTGTTTTTTAGTAACTTTAATCTCTTTTATTGGGAAATTGTAGGGTGATTTTTACGGGCACTGTGGTTGCTGTGCCAGATGTGATGGCTTTGACGTCACCAGGTGAGAGAGCAGAGTGCCGGCGTGAATCTTCTCAACGCCGCAATGCATCTGGTGCCCAGGAAGGTGTCAGAGGTCTGAAGGCTTTGGGAGTAAGAGATCTCTCATATCGCCTTGCTTTCATTGCAAACTCAGTGCAGGTTTGGATTCTCTTTTAGCTACAAGTTTGGAAATTCAACTTATTAGAATTCCTATGATTTAGTGGATTGCTTTCCTTTCATTTTTTCATTTCGAACTTAGGTGGCAGATGGCAGAAGGGATGGTGACATTAGAGATCGGAAAATTGATGGTGATGACAATGACAAACAGGAGTTTACTGTAAGTTTTAATATTCCAATAATTTCAATTTTCAGTTAATTTACTTTCTGATATTTGTGGCGTATGTCCAGAAATTTGTTGAATGGTGATTAAAATGCAGGAGAAAAGGAATTCTAACATTCCTGTTGTACTTCCAGAATTGTTTTTTTGTATGTTAGCTTTTGGACATTTAACAACCTGTCTACCATAATTTCCATCCAAATATGATGTCAACGGACAATTTCACTTTCTGATTAGCTTTTACTCCATATCATTCTCTGCATGGTGCCCTTATTGCTAGATTATTCAAAAACACATGAAAATTAGACTTGATCTTCTTCTGCTACCTGATCTTGCTTAATTTATCTTGCTAATTGCAATATTTCCTGTTGGCAGCAAGAAGAGGAAGATGAGATTATGACAATGAGGGACACCCCAGATTTTTTTAACAAGTTAGTCGACAGCATATGCCCCACTATTTTTGGTCATCAAGAAATAAAGAGGGCAGTCCTTCTTATGCTATTGGGCGGTGTGCACAAGCTAACACATGAAGGCATCAACCTCAGAGGTGATATCAACATGTGTATTGTTGGAGATCCTAGTTGTGCAAAGTCTCAGTTCCTAAAGTACGTATATTTTTCTTTATTCAGACTCTTCTTCCCCTTGAAATGAAAATCAAAGTCATGATGAGTGGAGTTAATTTGTATGTCTTGAAGCTTCACCAAAATGCAGTTGGATTATCATTATGATTTCCTTTTTCTATCAATATAACATCCCATCAGCTTATCCATGGCTAATAGAAAGAGTATCAGATGATAAAGTTCAGAGGAAAGATTTATAGGATGGTTATAAGACCAGCAATTCTTTATGGATAAAAATGTTGGGTTTGAGAGAACAACTTATTGTTAAGTATAGCCAAAATGAAGATGTTAAGTTGGATTTGTGGCATTACGAGAAAAGATAGAATGAGGAATAATAATATTCAACAAAAGTTAGGGATAGTATCCATAGAAGATAAATTACGCAAGAATAGAATAAGATGGTTTGGATGTTGGACATGTCCAATGTAGACCACATAATGCAGATGTGAGGAGTGGCTACATTAAAATAGAAGGCTCCTTAATAGGGAGGAGAAGACCGAAATTATCATGAGGGAATTAGTAAGAAAATATATCATACAACTTGATTTGGCATAAATTGATGCACTATATATACTTATATAGACAAATAGTGATGAAGAATCCATATAGCTGACCCCAAATATTTGGGCTAGAAGTTTGGTTGTCGTGTCAGATGATGAGTTTTGATTTGTCCATATAATTGGATGCGCTAATAATGTCCTAATGGTTGAAACAGCTTGCTTGTACTATTGTGGCACCGATGAAATGTTTGATTTGGCTAACTTGATTTTAGCTTTGTTGCACCATGGAATTCTGTTCTATTTGGACCTGGATGCTACTTATGGCAGATGGGAATAGCACAATCATTTTTCTTCCCTTGTTTGCTTTTTGTTTACCTTTATTGTCATTTATAATATTCTGAACTAATTGATTGTTTTTTCATTTCTGATAATCATTGAACAGATATACTGCTGGTCTTGTCCCACGATCTGTTTATACATCAGGAAAATCTTCCTCTGCTGCTGGTTTGACTGCGACAGTGGCTAAAGAACCAGAGACAGGAGAATTTTGTATTGAGGTAATGGTGCTTATCTTGGATATTTATCTCTTCATTCTTGATTAGTCATTTATCAAGAGCATTTTGCAGCTCTATTCAAGTGAAGTGACTTTCTATAAGAATTATATGGTTTAGAAAGGGTACATATTTGGCCGTACCTGAAAGGTATCATGGATCTGCTAGGTGTTGTTTAGGTAATTTTAACTCCTAAATGAGGAACTTGTGGTTTAGATTGGCTTTCCTAGAAAGCATGTTTGATTTTCTTCTGTCTTGATTTGACATGTTACACCAGTTTATACAATATATCCCAACAAACTGTTGGTTGTGTTCATATGTAAAATGATGCGATCATTTGATTGTTAGTTGTTTGCTTGATATATTTACTAAATGTACAAATTAGAATATTCTCAAGTTGTACCACTCTTTAATTCATTGTGATGTTACAGGCAGGTGCTCTTATGCTAGCTGATAATGGTATATGTTGCATTGATGAATTTGATAAGATGGACATTAGGGACCAGGTAGATCTCTACTACATGTACTTTATGAATCCTTGACCACTTGAACTGTGGAGATCTGACTTGCCTTATTATTATTAAGGTTGCCATACATGAAGCAATGGAACAGCAGACTATCAGCATAACAAAAGCAGGCATACAAGCTACTTTGAATGCTAGAACCTCAATTTTAGCAGCTGCAAATCCTACTGGAGGACGCTACGACAAATCAAAACCCCTTAAGGTAAGTCACTATAACTGGAAGGTTTGGTTCTTTTGTCTTTAGTTTGAATGAGGGCTTTCTTGTTTCCTAAATTGCAGCAGATAATATTATAATTTCGTCGTTTCAAATATAGCTGTCCAATTCCAATAAATTCTCTACTGTTGAGCTAAGGCTCGATAAATGATATCAACTTTCTACCTTTTGTATCAGTATAATGTGGCCCTCCCTCCTGCTATTCTCTCAAGATTTGACCTGGTGTACATTATGATTGATGAGCCAGATGAGAACACTGATTATCATATAGCCCACCACATTGTGAGAGTTCATCAGAAGCATGAAGATGCACTTGCCCCTGCATTTACCACTGCAGAATTGAAACGTTACATTGCCTATGCCAAGTCCCTGAAACCTCAGGTTTGTAAGTTTTTTTTTTTTCTGAGCACTTGCGTTGCTGTCAAAAACTCAAAATTGATCAAGTATCTTCTGATTACCGAACTCTTAGTTATGCTATGTTACTTCAGCTGAGCCCAGAAGCAAGAAAAGTGTTGGTTGACTCATATGTAGCCCTACGTAGGGGTGATACTACTCCTGGAACTAGAGTTGCTTATAGAATGACGGTCAGGCAGCTAGAGGCATTAATCAGGCTTTCTGAAGCCATTGCTCGCAGTCATCTGGAGAGAGTTGTAAGTGAAGTTGCATTTTTTATGATATAATATTACATGCATATTTCATGATCTCACGTGAGTTTTCCTTCAGTATTTACATGAAACCATATTAGGTATTAGGCTTGTAGCATGAATGTTATGCATTCTAACTTTTTTTGGTACTCCAATTTTTCTAGGTGGTTCCAGCCCATGTTCGCATGGCAGTAAGGCTACTAAAAACATCTATTATCAGGCAAGAACCTTTCACTTATTTGTACTGGCACTGCTCCTTTCTCTAGAACAGGAACTTATTCTTTCATCATCTTATGCAGTGTTGAATCAAGTGAGATTGACCTTTCTGATTTCCAAGATCATGAAGATGGTGATGGAAACAGAGTCTCTGATCAAGATGCTGTGCAACCAACTGAAGCAGATGCTGGTCCAGCACCAAAAAGTGAAGGTAGACCGTTACACAATGTAATATGATTTCATTGTTCATTCTCATTCAGGAAAGTGCATCATTTCTATGTAATATATTATAGGTAATGAAGAGGGGCCTGAGAACCACCAGAAGAAGAAATTGGTTATAACTGAAGAGCATTTCCAGAGAGTTACCCAAGCACTGGTCATGCGACTGCGCCAACATGAAGAAGCAGTGTTGCAAGATGGTACTGCACACTTGTTATTGCAATTAGCTTGTCCTTTTTGAATTTTGATGTCATTTCTCAGTTTTAGTCTCATTTCACATGTTTTACTCTAATTAGGATCTTAGTATATTTTTGGGTTCCATAGTTGAAAGTTGAACCTGAACTAAACTATTTCTAAACATGAAGATGACATTCAGATCATTCACTGTTGTGCGGGGTCAACTATTGTACCTAGAAAACGTGCCTTCATGCTACAAATAAAATTCTGCTGTATGAAGTAAGCTATTTTACCTAGAAAGGTCCCTTTGTATGGCATTCTAAGAGATTCATGAAAGTGTGCTGATCTTGTTCAAATATTAAATTCTGTAGTTGTATTTGTCAGAAATTTAGAATACAAAATGATGCAGACAAAGATGAACAGAGTATTCTAGATTGCCTGCACTGCACGTCTGCCTATCCCATGCATAAGTTAGTGCATCTAACTATCGGAGTCACTTTAAATTACACAGAATATACTAGAGTTCACATTCAGGAATGCCACTAATAAAGGGGCAGCCCGGTGCATGAGGCTCCCACCGGGGTCAGCTTTATAAGGGAGATGTTCGCAGCTTACCCTCAGTTCTGAGGAGGTTGTTTCCGAGCCATCTTTTATATGACAAAAAAAAGTAGACACTATGACGTGGGTTCTTTCACTGTGTTAGGCTCCTTTCTAATTTCTGCCCAACAAAGATGACAATAATTTCAGAGGGTTTCAAGTGTGCACCTTTCTAAACTCAAAATAATGCCAATTTGAAATTTTAGTGGATCTCAGGCTATTGGAAGGTAAGAGCCAGCGGAAGCTTTAAAGAATTATACTCCCAAAGGTTCATGTTGATCTCTGGAAGAGCACATCTAATTAATCTTCTGATCAAATATATACTGTTGTTGAACAATGTTAAATAATAGATATTTGACTGCAAAAAGTGAGAAAGATTGACGAGTTTATTTGTCAGTAGAATCAATGAGCTTCATCTGATACTCATTGATCAAGCCTCAAGAATCAGATAAATTAATGCTTGCAAGTTGCAAGTGATGATTTGATTTGAGTTAAATTAGTACTGTTGTGAGGTGGTTCTTGGCTTGACTTGCACTCTATTCGGAGTGCATTAAGTGCTAATATCTGCCTTTAAGTGCAATAATGTTTATGTCCTTGGGATCCTTTTCTAGTTTAAGTTAATCAGAAGCAAGTTAAGAGATGATGTCCTGTGGACTTGAACAAATTTTAATCTGATGAATTTTTTCTGTGATACAAGACTCGTGTAAATGTTATAGTAGTTCTGATACTATAGCTATTTCATTTGGCTTGATCATGCTTTCTGTCACATTCACCTATGCATAGTAAATAAATGTATTCAGTAAACTCCTTTATTTCTCCGGCATCTTACCTACCATACTTTTTAGAAAGTGATATCAACTTCAATGTGCCTCATGTCATGCTTTCTTTTATTTGGCTACTTATAAGTTTGTGTAAGAGTGTGGATACTTGGTAAAGTAGTAAACTCTTTCAAATCTCTAACAACTCCCTGCCAAACTTTGTAGGAAGTGGTTTGGCTGGCATGAAGCAAAGGGAGCTAATTGTTTGGTATGTTGAGAAGCAGAATGCCCAAGGTGCATATAGTTCCACTGATGAGGTGCGAGAAGAAGTCAAATGTATCAAAGCCATTATAGAGGTAATGCCTACCAGCATATGGATGGAAGACAGTAATTCTTGTGCTTCATAGATGTTTTATATACTACTCTTGGTTAGGATCTCCCTAAAGCATGTAAGAATGATGTCAATGCAGAGATTGATACAAAGGGAAGGTCATCTGGTAGTTGTTGATGATGGGACTAGCTCGACTGCTGATGGTGGCGAAGGAAGACGATCTTCTATTGAGAATAGAATCTTAGCAGTGGCCCCAAATTATGTTATTGATTAATATCTAACAGGAGTCTTGTTCCATTCACAACAATATGGAAGTGTTTAACTGCGATCAATGACAACTGCTCAGTGGTATCTGGAAAGTATCAGATTTCTGTCCTACTTTGAGATGCAATGCTGCAGTCTATTTTCTTCACAAGAGCTTCCAAAGTACAACTATTTTGGTGCAAGGTGAAGGAAAAGCTTGTGGTGGCTTTAACAGTGTGATACCTAGGGCCTCTGATATATGTAATTTTTGATTCTTTTAATGTTATTTGTATGATTGCTGTGTAAACAAGCTACAAGATTAGCTACTCCTTGGTTTTCTAATGTTCATCTTTCACTAAGGCCTGCTAAACTTTGCTCAATGTGCAATGAGATTTTCAATTTTAGATGGGAGATTTCTCATTTCATTAAATTGGAGGAGCAATTTGGATAAAACAAGAGGCCTTACTGAAACTACAAGATGTCTTGCTGATATGGACTAAATTCGCCACCTAACTGCAGAAACTAAAGAAAGCCACAGACTTACTTTTCTTTAAAAATTGCTTGAGATTTCTTTCAGCATCTGATGAATAATTTGCAAGATGAATTCAAATTATAGTTATATCAGTAAAAATGCACTAAAGTTATGCTGCTTCCAAAAACCTCTCATGTTTAGAAGATAAATTCAAGTGTTATTTTAAAACTGAGTTACTTAAATTTTAAGTACATTATGAATATGTGTCAAATTACTCTCTTTTTCCCTGTCCTTAGGATCATATCATAGTCCTCAGCTGGTTTTCAGCGAATCTGCTGGGTCAACTATTTTTGCAACATTACATAACTATTCTTAATATTTAATTATTTTATTATATATTCTAATGATATTTTAGTCTTAAATTTTTTAAAAATATTTAGTTTATAACATATTTTATATTAGTTTTTTTTGTGCATATATACCCCTTTGAAAAGTTTCTTATTTACTTGTATGTCTATCTGACTCTCAAGGTATAAATATTTTGCACGTGTATCTTCTAAATACTATTTGAAATTTACTCTCTAATTATAAAAAGACAAAAATATCCTTATTTTTATTTTCAAGTATTTTTATCTTTTTATATTAGATTACTTAACTTAAAAATAACTATGAATGTATCTTTATAATAATATTTGTTTTGAGAGATATACATGAAAATATATTTATTTATTTTAAAATTATTTAGATATATTTATATATTATTTAAATATTTAAAAAAATCAGTAATTCGACCGGATAAACCACCTCTTGAACTAATAACCTAATAATCTGACCTCTGACCGAGTCAATGTGAAGTCCAATTCTAATAACTATGGATCAAATATTAGATTTAACAGCTCCATGATTACCAAAGGCTAAAGAGGGGTCTAATACGCCTTCCCTCATGGGATTTTTTTCATTTCACAACCTGCATTGTGAATTTGTTTTAGTTTATATTTTTCTTTTGTTAAGGGGAAGCCCATAGGCACATGAGATGATGAGAATAATGAAAATATAAGGTGTAAACTGAAATAAGCACATGTCGTAGGGTCTGAAATGAAAAAGAACACATAAATCAAAATGACGTTATAAGAGAAGATCAAGTAGTAGCTTTCCTTTATGCGGCAATACTCGTCTCTTCCCTCTTGATCTCAAACTCAATGATGGAAGCAGCCACACTCCAAAGAAGAGTCCAAATCCTATCCGAGTCCGGCCTCTCCCATCTCCCACCCGAGTACATCCAACCCCCCGATCTCCGTCCGTCCCCTCCGGCCTTCTCCGGCGGCATCCCAGTCGTCGACCTCGACCCATCCGGCGACCCCCTCCCGGAGATCCGCCGCTCCTGCCTCGATTGGGGCGCCTTCTACGTGGCCAACCATGGCGTCCCCCTCTGCCTCCTCGAAGAGATCAAGGCTGCCGGCCTCGCCTTCTTCCAATCTCCGATGGATTCCAAACTTCGGTTCGCGTGCGACCCCAACTCGGCCGCTTCGGAGGGGTACGGGAGCAGGATGCTGTCGAAGGAGGATGGGGTGTTGGATTGGAGGGATTACTTCGACCACCACACGCTCCCGGAATCGCGGCGGAACCCTGGAAGGTGGCCGGACTTTATCCCTAATTACAGGTGCGTGAAAGGTAGTTTTTTTTTTTCTTTCTTTTTCTTATTTCTAAATTTTGATGTTTGTGGAATGGTTTGCTGATTGGAATGGCCAACTTTTACGTATTCTTTGCAGTTGCTCTCATGTTGGTTTAATTTCTTTCTTTCTAATTATGTTATTCGGTAGCGATTTTATTATGTTAATTAGACTCAGACTTGCTTTCTTTCAGGGCCAGTTAGATATGGCAAGTTTCGTTAGATGATTGTCTGGAGTAAGTAAGATTTGTTTCTTCCATGAACACGAAGGTTGAACTGTGTAACTTTTTGTTCAGTATTTCAACGGATTTTTGTATTATCGTTTACTTATTTTCTTCTTTGAATTTTTTTATTTCATATATTAATCTTTTCTGCTCCTAAATTCCTTAAATCAAATAAGCATCAGTTGGGTGTATTCTTTCTGGATACATATACATGTTGAAAGTTGAAACTTTACAATTCAATTCATCAAGGTTTGACATTACGTACAACATGCATACTTCTTGATCCAATATCAAATGCAACTTTTTACCACATAGGTTAGTGATGAAATTTCAAAAATTTTCCTCGTTTTCTTCCGTCAACAAGAAAAACTTGTGGTTCTGAAGTTCCTCATGTGGTATAATTGAATGAAGATGTTAAACTCAAATTTTTACCCAGTTCTATCAAATATCTTTTACTCAAGCAACCATCTTCTGTCTTGGGTTTTACTCGTTGATTCTTGTTTGCAATCCATAGAAATATGGTTAAAATTGTCTCTATATTTAAAATGTAAGTATAAGATCTTTTAACTTTTTCAAAAGAAAAAGTATAAGATTTCAACATGTTGATGGCTCATGTGTTTCCATCCTGAGTATGCGCTAGTTCTTCCCGAGGCATGTACCTTATCTCATCTATATACACAGGGATGTTGTGGTTGAATATAGCAACAAAATGAAAGAGCTTGCTCAAAATTTGCTAAATATGATCTCAAAGAGTCTCAATTTACCACCTTCATATATTGAAGAAGCAGTTGGAGAAGTTCACCAAAACATCACTATTAGCTACTATTCGCCCTGTCCACAACCAGATCTTGCTCTTGGTCTGCAAGCTCATTCTGATATGGGTGCCATTACACTTCTTATACAAGATGAGGTGGGAGGACTTGAAGTATTGAAAGATGGTGAATGGGTAGCTGTGCAGCCTTTATCTGATGCCATTGTTGTCATCTTAGCTGACCAAGCAGAGGTACTTCTGGCTTTCTGCTAACATTGTTTCTTGGTATAACATATATTGTGCAGAAATTTTTCTCTAATTCATCAGTTTGCACTACTGATTTTAAATCGAGTGACTATTATGATGTCCAGATTATTTCTCTTCTAGTTGTTATTGATTGAATTTGTTGAATCTCAATTCTTGACAATTCTAAATGACTTGGTTTCTGGTCCAAAATGGGATTTTCTTATTAATTATAAATTTATTTGTAGTGTGACAGTGTGGAGACCTCAATACATGTAGAGACCCCAAAATTCCTAATAATGCACTACTGATGAATGTTGTGGGCAGTTTTTGTTCATTCCTTGTCCTTTAGTGCAGTTTGATAACTACTACAAGTTTTCTATGTACTCATTACAAATGATTGTCGTGGCATTGGCATCGGGTTTATTGTCCTTAGCTCGGCACTTTACATGATGCTGGCATGTGCCATGCTAATACAGAGTGTTGTTGACACGTTGAATAATTTTGGCATGGTAAAAAGTGATCTCTAAATCTTTCTAGGGGCTTAAAATAAGCTTTAGGTGCTAAATTAAAGTCCTTCAACACTCTAATCTCATGATTTTCCTCAAATTTCTTATATCCTCTTTGTTGGGGTAAATAACTTGGGGGAAAATCAAAATGTTTCTTTGATTTCTAAAACTTGAAGTGTAATCGATATAGATGATGCATCAGAATGCATTTAAGGTATCAAAAGGATGAAAAAAACCTCAAATTAGATTCTTTAAAGTAAAATATACTCAATTCTACTGGCACATCTATGAGTAGCCATGAAGGAGTTTCAAGATACTCTCTAGTAGCTGTGCCTATAATTCACTGGCACATATGTATCGATTTGTGCCAACCGTGCCGACCAGCATGGCAATACATGCTGAATACTCTAAAGGACATAGAAGGCCTAAAATTGATTCAATTCTGAATCTAATAAACTGTTGCCGTATGCCTATGTAGAATCTCAAAGTAAAATTAGGAAACGAAAATAAAAGAAGAATGATTTGATAATTGGAATTGGTAAACCTAATCCATAAGAAAATTTATGTAATTTAGTTGTAGGACTCAAACTCCTAGAGTTCATTTTACTTTAAGGTTACGTTGGGCTGAAATTATGTTAATGGTGAATTACAATATCTGAAAAGTGCCAGCTATATTACGGGCAGTCAAGCCCTGCATAGTGCAATTGCAGTATCCAGGCACTTATGCAGTCTAGGAATGAAATCTTAACAATCAATATAAATATATATATAATCCAAGTACATAGCATATAGAAATTTTCAGGTAATAAACTTATATATAGGTAAGAATAAGATTACCTATATAATATAGCAAATGTGTCCGGAACACTTGATCAATACCTCATTTAATTACTTGCAAGGATTTCTTTTAGTGGTCCTCATGGTGAGCAGTTGCTACTTCATTTGTATTTTCTGCTAATGAGGTAACTGGAATCTAGTCATAATCAGTTTTCTGTCATGGAAATAGAAATCATATTTCCTTTATATCTTCAATTGCTCTGTGCCATTCTTTAGAATTTTGTACTGAACAATTCACCCTGCATGTATTCTTATTATCAACTCAATCTTCTTCAGATTATAAGCAATGGGGAGTACAGAAGTGCGCAGCATCGAGCTGTTGTCAATGCTAATCATGCTCGTTTATCTGTTGCCACATTTTATGACCCACCGAAGACCAGGAAAATATCTCCTGCTCTACAACTAGTAAACAAGCAACAACCGCTGAAATATCGCGAGGTTCTATATGGGGACTATGTTTCATCATGGTACAGCAAAGGTCCGGACGGCAAGCGCAACATTGATGCCCTTTTGATAGAGGAGAAATCTTCTTGAATTGCCATTCATGTATGCTGTCAAAATTTAAGTGCCAGCTAAAACCACCCAAGAAAAATTCGCTTCAAGTTATGTAACACTGAAATATGTCAATTCAATAAATATATCTTTCTAGGATTATAGAGTCACATCTCCTTGCTTATTGAATAAATATTATCCTGTGTTGTCTCAGAACACTATTTATTTGTTTACCCCTTCAAGAACCTTTGGGAAAAGGGGTTGTATTAGCCAAAAACTTTTGTCAACACGAATGGCTAGTTGATGTACATTGTACTAGCGTTATAAAGAAATTTGTACTGAATTTAAAGGAAATCCTCTGCCTTTGATTTTTAAGCGAGACCTGGATGTTGGTTGTGACAACAAATGGCCATGTTGCTGCTACTTGATAATTTAGTGCTCTTTCTCCATTTCATTTATTTATTTTTAATCTGAGGGGTGAAAACTGATCAAATAGTGGTCAACTTATATTTGAATTCATATTTCTACTGTAGATATATATTCGAATATCAATATTAATGTTAAATTGGTAGCAAAAAATTTCTGGTAATGCTGATAGGATACAAATTATATTTTAAATGAATATAGATATAGATCGAGTATTTATTGAATCTTTAATAAATTTAGATATTAATTAAAAAAAATACATAATATAGTCTAAAAAGATAAGTGTTTAAATATTTTTTTTTCTCTTCATATCAATGTGACCCAAAAGTAAATAGTAGGTAGGATCTTCATTTCGTCATTCATTACATCTTAAAGTGAAAGAAACTATGAAGTAAAATGAACTGAAAAATAAATAACTGAAGACAGTCAACTAAAAGAAATATGAAATAAAATGAACTAAAAGGAGGAACATGAAACAAACCATTTCCTTTCCACAAAATAAAAATGAAAGAAAATAAATGATAAATTGAGATCGGTAATTACATCAAGTACAAGCAAAATATCATCTTTTCCACTCTTTCTCTTCCTCTTTCCCTCTCTCATCTCATGCAAGTCCTTCTGCCTTCATGTTACCTTCTGTAAGTGGGACATTAACAACAATACTTGTTAGCCCTTACGGAAGTTGAGTTGATGCCACTCCAGCTCAGCCCCGTTCATCTCCATGACTAGTATGCCTGCCCACTTACTCCATTCAGCGGGAGATGGAGGCAGATAGAAGAGGTGGTTAGTGGAGACATTCTTTATGAGTTAGGGTTAAATTGGGTTAGTGGTCAGAATAGGTCGAATCATGTTGACTTAATAGAATTAGTTATATTTCTATAGGTAAATGGATATTCGATATTTGTATCTCGATTTATATTTATTCATATTCATGTATGTATAATTTCTCATGATGCTATCCTAACCTATATCTAGATATGAAATCGAGTTGGGTCGGACTAAATCTGACTCATTTTCACCATTTAGTTTTAAGTATGTCCTTGTATTTTTCTAAAACATTCAAATGACACCTCAATAATAGTTTTGACTTGTTAATTTTAGGATAAAGAAAACAAAAGTATGTTACAACTATCTATATTTAAAAAACAATGCCGTTAAAGTTTACCAACAAACTTTAATGCATGATGGAGTCTCCTTCGCTTTGCATATGGCAAAGACCCTCTGCTAGGGTTTGACGAGGAGCTAACTCTGCCTCCTCTCTTCTCTATCTCTCATTTTCCTTCTCCCTCTCCGTCTTCGTCTCTGTCTCCCTTCCTCTGAACCGAACAATAGGTTTAGGAGGGAAAATGTCATTTTGATATAGTTCATTTGCTAATTTCATAGCCTATGCTATTTCTTTCTCTTCCTCTTTCTTCTTTTTCTTTGCCCAAAGAATTTGTTGTCCCCCTTTTCTAACCTTAAATTTGTCATCTTCTTTTACTTTTGCCCTCATGTAGGTTGAGATTATTTGAGGATTTTGAAAATGGCTTGAGAATTTGCCTTTTACTATGGTAGAGGATCTTCTTCTAAGATTTCATGATGTATTTTCTTTTGTACCCTGCTTGGATGAAGAATAAGAGGGAAGGAAAAAGATAGTTTGGACAAAAATTTTAGGGATGGAAGGGAAAATAAAGAGAGGGAGTGAGAAAAAGGGGCTTTGATGATCACTTTTTTCTCTTAAAAAATAGAGAGAAATGGAGCAAAAATTATTTTTTTAATATAATTTCTTCTCTTCTTAGGTCTCCATTTCTCTTCTCTTCCTTTTCTTTTATTGTGTATTATGCTATGATACCACCTTTTGGAGAACTAGTCAAAAAATTATATGCAACTCACAATGTGTTTTAAAATATTTTAGAAATGTGTAAAAATGTCTAGAATATTTAATATATGAGTATATGCACAAGTCCTACGAAGGTCTATGGAAAAATTTAAGAGAAAAATAAATTTTTAGAAAGTGGTTTTAACAATTCAAGACATAAAATTTAATACAATATATTAGAAGAGTGGTTCTGAGAACTCTATAAATGGAAATGGAGAAAAATCAATTTTGACTATTGTGTGTTTGAATACACTCAATAGTATTTAAATACGCTTACGGGATTAGTAATATTTAATAAATAATAATTGAATGTACTTACATAATTTTATTTTTTTCTATTGACTCTGCGAACAATTTTTTAGAGCTATGAGGAGAAATTTAGATAGATGTATAAAAGTTGGTTTTAACCTAACGATAGGGCATGTCTTCTATTATCTTTGGAGCAACTTGTGGAGATTATATCACAATTTTGGATGCTTCGTGAAGAACATGCTGAATATGTTATCTATATTTTTCATATTCTTAAGATCTTGAAGAATTCTCTAAAGTTACTGAGGTAATTTAGTTTCTTGTATTTAGAAATATATGTGTATTAAGATATTTTTTATATTATATCTAGAGAAACAAATGACTAGCTTAGTTGATTGTATTTCATAATGCTCTATTTGTTAAATATATATTTGATTAGTTATATTTCATAATGATGTATTTAGTAAACAAATATTTAATTAGAGGAGAATATAAAAGAGAAGAGGAAATATGAGTTAGGGTTGAGAATGAAAATGAGAGGAGATAAGAGAGTTAGGTTGGACCTGAAATGACAAGAAAAATACGGATCAAGTTGGGATGGCTATTACATGACTGCATCTATTTAATCACAGTGGATACTAAAAGACTGCATATGAATCTCAAAGTCATATGAATCTAATTAATTTTTTAAAATACTATTTGTCGGACTTGGTGCACCAAACTAAACAGTGAATTTTGGTTAAATACTACATCTTTTTAACGCAGCATTTAGAAAAGCTCTTAACTAAATAACTCCTAAGATAGTAGCATTAATCTCAAAGTCATTGAGGTTGGAACCAATCATGAAAAATAATATATCACAGGCTTGAACAAGCAAGACCTTATAGATCTAAAGGCTTTGTCCTTCAAGAGCCTATTTGGACAGGTAAAGAAGGCTTTGACCTTCGTAGGCCTCTCCATATATCTTGCCTTTTGATATCTGAAGGGAGTGTGAGGATCTCCTTCTAGTCACCCTCTTAGATGTTCTTTGATAATTTCTCTACATTAATCGGCCTAAATTCTCCTCCTTCCCCACTTTTATATCTTCCTCTTTCTTTGAATAAAACTTATTTCGGCTCTGCCCACTTTTCTCAAAATTGAACTTTAAAACTTTATTAGGTTTTGGCAGATTAGATGCACGTTTTGACGGATCGAGTTTAAGCTAATAAAATCCAAACAATGAAAGGTAGAAATAAGTATGTGTAGCCAACTCGATCGGACTAGCTCCACTCGCTTTTTTCTGAGTTGAGTCAAGATTTTTTCTTTTTTTTTTGAAAAAAAAAGTCAGTTTTTTTGACCCACTGGGTTGGGCTAGGCTAAAATTTTTAAACCCGATTGAATTGCTAGTCGAGATTGGGCTTGACGACATCTTTCATAGGCTTGACTCGACCCAACCAATTATTATACATTTTTATAAATAATAAAATCAAATTATATATTGCCTCAGAGTCTCGGACCTTTTAGCAGAATTTTGTAAATTATTTGATCTTTATCAGCTCTTTATCAGGTAAACGGGTCGGGTCTAAATAGGCCGGGCTTGGGTCCGAAGTAACTAAAACTACACTGGGTCGGGCTTGAGCCTGTTACAAAATAATCGGGCTTCGAATTAGGCCCGACCCGTTGTTTGCGCAAGTCTACTGAAAAAGCGAAAGTCGACCTAAACCCTAATCTCCAAGTCGGTTCGTGCCTTCCTCCTCTTCATCTCTCTCGTCGGCGAAATCGACGACGACGGTGGTGACGGTGGTCGGTGAACTCGACGGCGGCGGTAAGGTTAGTACTCTTCCTCTCTCTATGTCACTCCGACTCTTTCCCTATTGCAATCTCTCCCTCAATCACTCACTCTCTCTCGCTCTCGGACTCCACCTCAACCACCCGCCCCCGCCACCGCCACCGCCACCGCCATCATTCTCTTCCTCTCCTATGCTTCTTATAAGGTGTGCTTCCATCTTCTTCTCTGCAACATTGCCACCTCAACCACCGCCGCTTGCCCAACTTCTCCCTCCCCCTCCCCGCGGCCACAATCTGCACAGTCCGCGCGCAGTGCACATCACTTTAAAAGCGTAGAATCTGTAGATCAGTGTGAAATTTTGAATTAATAGATAATTACTTATCATTTACCGATTATGTTGCTGTAGATTTAAGTCGTAATTACTGATAAGTAATTACTATCGTAATTGACAATTATGTTACCGGGAGTTGTAATTATCATTTATAGAGTAATGCAAACTATACTAGTATACATTATATATCATATAATTGTTTCTATTTGTATATTAAAATGTTTGACTGCATAGGTGGCGGCATATTATCTCAACACTATGCTGTGGGGTCACAGGCTGACCGCCTGCATACCGCTAGCACTTTTCAAAACATTGTTGCTGTGTACTCTTCAAATTAAATCAGTTATGCAAGATCTTCCATGACACTGTAAACTGGCTTTTCATATCCTAATCTCTCAATTTAATGAAGAAGTTTCCATTAGGAGGAGTTGAATGTATGAAAGTGATCCTAAATAGTTCAATATCATGGGTCATCATTGTTGTTGCGGCTGTTGTAGTCCTAACAAACGATCCACTGATTCTTTTTTCAAATAAATTATCTTTCTAAGAATTAAGGCTTCAATCTAGATTGGAGCATGCTGGTACTAAATTTAGTATGATATGTTTTTTCTTGCTTATGTGTTGGTAGATTAATCAATACTTAAGATGCATGCATATTTTATGAGATTTAACCTCTTTTCTAGGCTCTCCCCCCTCGGGAATATATGCAATCTGGCACTCATTCCATTCTTTTTATTACCACTTTTCTCTTTGTGTTCCCACAGATAGAGAGATGGCTTTTCAGTTGACACCTTCAAAGCGACCTTTTGAGCGGAATCCTTTAGAACCCAATGGACGGGGCAAGTGGCAAAAGACCACAGGTGCGCTTGCACAGCAGAGTCAGCTGAAAGTACCACCAGGCACTATCGTTTTCCGTGTTCTTTGTCCTGCATCCAAGTCTGGAAGTGTGATTGGTAAAGGTGGTGGTATTGTTGCAAAAATTCGACAAGAAACTGGTGCGAAAGTCAGACTTGAGGAAATTGTACCTGGATCAGAAGAGAGAGTGGTTGTTATAACTGGTTCGGAGAAAGATGTGGAAGTTAGCAATGAACAGAATAAGGAAAAAGATGAAGGTGTTAGTGCTGCTGGAGATGGTGATAATGACAAGGAAAGTGATGAGAGCAATGATGATAAAGAGGATGCTTCTGCCACAGCGAGTCCAAAATCGGAGAAGGGAACATCATCAGCAATAAAGGCTCTTTTGCTTGTTTTTGAGAGAATTGTCGAGGGTGAAGAAGGGAACGATGGTGGAGATGAAGTTATTGAGAAATCTTCTGTTTCTTTCAGATTATTAGTGCTATCTAACCAAGTTGGTTGCCTTTTAGGGAAAGGTGGAAGTGTAATAAAGCAAATGTCAGCCGACAGTGGTTCTCAGATACGAATACTTCCTAGAGATAAACTTCCTTTATGCGCTTCACCCAATGATGAAATAGTTCAGGTTAGAAATTTCTCTCTATACTTCTTCTTGGTGGCTGAACATCTAATGTTTTTTTACTATCGTTGTTTTTCATACAATGTGTTTGTATTTCAAATATTCAATGACAGCATTTCTGTAATCCATCTTTATTTTATGTTATTGCTGGTGAATATTTTTTTTTCTCTGCTGCTTTTTGCTGCAGATCACTGGAGGCGTTGAGTCAGTTAAGAAAGCTCTACATTCGGTTGCTCAGCAACTACTGGATAACCCACCTCGTGATCGTGATTCCTATCTTGCAACAAATCCTTCTGGTTCATCATCTCATCCATTTAGTTCTGCTCCAAGGGTAGATGGTATACCACCCATGAACTATCATCATCCTATTCATGGGCAACCTTTTCCCACTAGACCTTATGACATTGCTGATGCTCCACCTTTTCCAAAGTTCCATGAAGGTGTTGCTCCTCAAGTTGCCCCAGAGCTACTCACATATCGGTTATTGTGTTCCAATGAAAAGGTTGGAAGTGTGATAGGAAAGGGTGGAAGCATTATTAGGTCTCTTCAGATTGAAACAGGTTGTGAGATAAAAGTTCTTGAGACTGCCCCGGAGTCGGAGGATCGCATTATAGTTATATCTGGTCGTGCGGTAATTATTTTATCCTTTTCTTTTTACTGCAGTTGGGAGATCAAATATATTCTCTTTATTTGTTGTTTTTTTTTTTTTTCTTTATTTCCTTTTCATATGCTTCTTTTCATTATGCTCTTAGGCATTTACATGTTGCAAAAATAGGATGGGAATTAATATCTTCAAATACTTTATTCCTTCCCTTACTCTTTTGTTGTGAATCTTAAAACACAAGATGAAATCAGTGATCATTGCAGCTACCATGATCTTCGGATAGCCCATAATTTGTCTAAATCAATATGTGGAGTGGCACAAAAAACAATTTTGACCGTGTTCTCTCTTTTCCTTTTACAGGAAATTAGTCATATGGTCTTCATTTGAGTTATCTATAAATTGAGTAAGGTAGCAAGTAAGCAACAAGGTGAAAGGTAGACCTACATGAACATAGGCCATTCTCCTATCTCTTAAATGAAAATTCCGAGGGATACAGGTTTACAACCTCATAAAAAGGCTAATGAGGTGATTCATATGGGGAACGCTCCTCCCATGGGAACTTGCAACTTGATTTGATCAATTTCTCTAACTTACATAAAAACTCGCTTGAGGACCTATGTTGGCCCTTTTGTAATTGAACAACTGTTTCTCTAAATACTTCACTGATTATACTTTCTTAGTGCCATCTTCAGTAAGGAGGCTGTGCACATATTCCCTCTTCAATAACTGTTGCTCTAAATACTTCACTGATTATACTTTCTCAGTGCCATCTTCAGTGAGGAGGTTGTGCACATATTCCCTCTTCGATCCTGCACTGGTTGGAGCCGTGTGCATTGAGATAACATTTTCTGTTGTACTTTCTTAGTGCCATGATAAGAGTCAAGAATTAATCATTGCATTCTTTTCAAGGTGCTGGTAACAAGTGCAGTAAATTCCCCTTTAAGTTTTAATATGCTTATGCAGGTGTGAAAAGAATGGTGGTTGTTATTCCACTTGTTTATCATCAATCAGTTGGAAATGGGATATTGCGTACCAATAGGTTGTTAGTTAACATGGATATTGTGCCAAACGACATTCTTCATTTACATAGTTCTTAGAACTTTGAAGTACTCATGCGACCTAATCTGTTACCTTATTCTTCTTGTTGTGATTAATTTTTCATGGTGGAATCAGGGAAACTCAC
Source organism: Typha latifolia (assembly GCF_019914945.1). Classification (NCBI taxonomy): domain Eukaryota; kingdom Viridiplantae; phylum Streptophyta; class Magnoliopsida; order Poales; family Typhaceae; genus Typha; species Typha latifolia. The sequence goes on along the minus strand of NC_133086.1, from coordinate 16,046,154 downwards.
CCATGTATCTAATTTCTCTTTGTATTTTTAGCACCCAAGTGATAGGATCTCTCCAGTACAGAATGGAGTTTTTCTTGTGCAGCACAGGATAGTGATGGCTACACCTGATCATAAAGGGAGCAGCGTAATAGCTAGAGTTCTAGTTGCTTCAAACCAAACTGGTTGTCTTCTTGGTAAAGGAGGTGCAGTAATAGCAGAAATGAGGAAGCTTTCTGGAGCTCACATTCGCATATTGGGTAAAGGTCAGATCCCACAATGTGTGCAGGAAAATGATGAAGTAGTTCAGGTGCGTTCTTTATTTGTTGGCTATTTTGAGATGATATATTGATATGCATGTTTGCAAATGTTGATACTTTCTTTGCTGGCTCCCCTCCTTTTCCCACAATTATATAACAGAAATTAAAAGAAAAAAGAATGAAAAAGAAAAAAAGAAGAAAATATGCACGAAATAGTTCTGCTATTTCATTTTATCTGTTTAGGAGGTAAGAACAGTGACTTGGCATTTGAAACTTTTCTCTGCAGATAACTGGTGACTTTGAGGCCGTCCAGGAAGCTCTCCTTCAAATAACTACAAGATTAAGGCATCATTTTTTCCGGGATAAGATGCCGGCCGTTAACCCTAATATGCATCCTTTTTTCGGTGAGCAAGTCCCTCCCTTTGGTCCATACATAGGAAGGCAGGATTCACCTCCAAGGCTATTCTCTCATTTTCCTTCATTTCCAAAAGATTCTCTTGGTCGTCCCTTTGAGGAAAGATCTGCCTTTGCTCACCCAATGCATGGGTCTGGTGTTCCTCATGGTATGGAAAGAATGGCACCCTGGGGACCTCAGGTATCAAGCAATCCCATTTTCAATACAATCAAAAGAGATCTCTTAGGTTGTATAGATTATCAATATTTCTAAGTTTACTGAATCCTCCCTGATCATTATGGAAACCTAGTAAATAATGAGGGAATGTTATCAACGAAATTATAATCACCATTTGTTTAATATAATTATCACCTGTACACTCTTTCCAATGGATAAATTTATGAAACTAGATTTCCTTTTGTGGTATAGTTGTTGATATCCTTTAAATCTTAACAAGATTGAGAGATTACTTCTCTGCCTATACTTCTCTAACCAGAGAAGCATAAGCTCCTATCCAAATCCAAAGATTTAAGTTTTGCAGCAAGCTACATGTAATATGAAACAAGAATGGGTTTTGTTCTTGGTCATCTCCACCATGCGCAGAAATTAATATGGCTGCTTGGGCTTTGTTCATAGGGAAAGGTTAAGAGGACGAGTCTATTGGGTCAAATTTCATTCTTAATTTGACCAACAAACCATATCCAAAATCCAAAATTTAACTAGTTAAGATACTCCTAAGTTTTGGATTTTGATCTGTTTTGGAGTTCGTTCATGCCTGAACCTGACCTGAAGAGTCAATTACGAGTTTATGAAAGTAATGGATCCTTGTTCGGTTTCAGGGGTCGGATCAAGCCCAAGCCTCGGCCTTATACACTCATCTTCTTCTCTCCTTATGCATATACGGCACCACTTGAAAGTTGAAACTCTAGCCTGAGAAAATAAACCTATTTCCATCTCCCCCTGTATTTTGCAGCTTGGTCTCCTCTCTTAGTTTGCCTTTTCCTGCATTTGCCTTGACGGTGGCACCACACTAGTGCCAAGTAGCACAAGCCGTCCTGTCCGATACGTATTGTATTAGCATATCTGAGCACTCGTGTCATGATCCATAAATCCTTGTAGTACATATTATGTTGTCTAAAAGTTTCCTCTAGGCATCAGCATGTGGGGTGACTCAGATAAATGCATCTCTTCTGGTCAGTAGGATATGAGTGTATATAAGTTGGTGGTGATTGAGTTTGTCTAATGCATTTTGATGGTCTGATATGTAAAGTTAATTTTTTGGTATTATTGTCTATTACAGTCAGTCTGTATAATGGTAGTTTCATTTTAAGTTGAACTATAGGAGAGCAGTGCTCACAATTGACATCATATAATCTTTTCATTCTGTTAAATATGTACCATATACAGTTATCATTGGTACAAAATGGCAGCACTTAAAGAAAAGTTTTTCTACAAAATTCCCTACGTATTCTATCATATATTCTTTTAGTTTTCAGTTCAAATATCAGTTAGTTTTTTTGCTATGCTTTGAAGTTCTTTAATCCCTGGGATGGAGGGACTGATGTATGAAGTAGCTAGATATTTCTGTTGTACTTTGAGTCATTTGTTTTTGTTTATTTCAAGTGACATAAACATCCAATTAAAAAAATATCAAATGATGATTATTAAGCAGGCACCCGTTAGACTGCCTTTTTACTCTTTTCTTTTTGTTTTTGATTCTTTTCTAGGCAGCCTTATTTAGGTTATCTAGATGCATCAAGTGTATAATTATGTGTGTTCTTGCTTAATCCTATGAATAAGCTGCCTAACAATATTGCTTTTCTTTGTTCCTTCATGCTAATTGCTAGGGTATGAGGGAAGCTGGCGGTCCCATGGCTATGGCTGATTTTGCAGGACCACCACCACCACGAAGACATGGATTTCCAGGGTTTGCTTTTTCCCTCACTATTCTTTTATTATTTTCTAAGTTCATTTTTAGTTTACTACTGTGTTGTTTTTGCAGTGGAAGTCAGCCAGCTATTATTACAAATACAACTGTAGATGTGGTTGTTCCGCGATCTCTTGTACCTTCATTATATGGAGAGGATGGAGGCTGCTTAAGAAGAATCCGCGAGGTTTGCCAGAATATACTTGCTTAGTTATTTGTTACATGCATTTTTGATAGCTACATAATTAAACATCTGATCTCAGATCTCAGAGGCTAAAATTACGATCACCGAACCAAGACCAGAAGCTACGGAGACTGTGATTATAATATCTGGAACACCTGAGCAAACACATGCTGCCCAAAGTCTTCTTCAAGCTTTTGTCCTTAGTGAATCAGGTGCCCCTTGATGCGAACCAATGGAAATGTGATATGCTCTTTTTGCTCCATTCCCTTGTTCTGCATCTAAACTCTTGTTCTTGTGAGGGTGGTCCTATTGTGTAATCATAAGTAATGTCTTACTTCTATTTAATGCCATTTTAGAGCTTGAGAAGGCTGAAGATATTCTATCTAATCTTCGCATTCATTTTTTTGCGTCGTGTCTGCCCCAGGTTGAAGGATAAGATACCGAAGAGCGCGATGTCATGGAAATATTACTAGGTTCTTTCAAAATATCTTCAGATACTAGATCTTTGGAGAAGAATTTATTATATACTCATTTGAAATGGCAATTCCAATCTACTAGTTTGTAAACCACATCTTACATCCCATGAGCTTCAGAGAATGAGAACCAGAAATTGAAAAATAAAATAAAAAAACATTGCAATTCTTCTAGGACCAAGTTCTAGCTATGACAAGTGACTTACTTGCATAAAAGTTGTCTATTTGGACATTGTTGCTGGTGGTGGTTGCATATCATCTTTGCGTAACTAAGAAATCAATTTGTACTCTGGACTTTGCGTCATCTTCATTAAACCTGTTTCTGGTAATAGTGTTAGAATCTCATTGATGTATCTATCATCAATTTTGTCCTGCAGTTGTACAGTTAACTCGAGCCTGAAAGAATGAATCAAGCTCGACTCTTCTGGAACTAAGGCGAACACTTAATTTAGCCGATGGATACTTATTTTGACAGCTCTAAAGATTCTCTTTGCACAAAATATTCAGATACAAAAATCTAAATTAAATTTGGATAAAATTCAAGTTAAATAACCAAATTTATCAGATCCACCTACAAAGATCATTTGGGTATTTTACCTTCTTCCTTTTTTTTTTCTTTTACCAAAATTACTTTATCCTACTAAATGCCATTTAGAATGTAAAAATATATTTAATCTAATTTATTTTTCCGAACAATCGAAAACAATTTAACAGGCAACTGGATAGACTTCGTACATTCGGGGCAACAGGCGATCAGGTCCCCCTAAACTATAAGACAAAGTAAGCTATAAGGGTCTCCGGACCATACAAATGCACGGCGAGCTCACTGGGGGAAGGGTCTGGTTAAAAGATATGCTCAGAATCCGAAACAGAAGGCAGAGAAATTTCACGTGATCTTCTTTTATTTACAGACACACACACTTACGCTTCTCCTTCACTATTCCTCACTGCTTTACACGTGGACTCGATCCCTGCTCCCGGAGAAATCTGGTCTCTTAATCTGGTCACTTTCTCCGGTTGCTTTCTCTCCTCCTTTGTTTAACTTTTGAAACCGCCTATCCCCGGGAAGAGGAACAAACAACTGTATCAGAGATTGAGAGAAAATATCGGAGGAACGCAAATAAGCAACTAACCCCCTCTCTTTTCCTTTATTTGTTCTCTCTCACTGATTCGCTCCCCGCTCCCCTCCCCCTCCCCCTCCCCCTCCTCCTCCAATGGCTTCTCTTTGTTTGTCGTTGTCTCCTGCCTCTGTTCGCTGCTCGGCGAGCTCGGATCTGGCGCCACGTCAGCTTCGTCCAGGGCGCCACGTCGTCTCAGTGGGCCGGAGCCACGTGTCTCGGATCCCGAGGCTGCTGTGCGTCGCGGAGCGAAGCAAGGAGGGAGCGCCGGCGCCGGCGGTGGCAGAGGCGGCGGAGATCGGGGAGGCTCATGATCTGGATGACGCGGTTCTCGATAAGGAAGGGGTGGAGAAACTCAATGGTATTCCTTGATTCTTGCTTAGATTGATGGTTTTATACTGTTCTCGTTGGATTTTTGCTTCATTGCTGATAATGGTTAAAAGTGAGATGTTGATTATCTTTGTTTTTCTTCAATTATCTCTAAAGCTTGCATCTTTTATCGTGACTGCTACGATGTCATATGTTGGTCTCGTGTTGTTGGTTGTCTTTTTTGCATTAAGTGATCAACTCTTAGTAAGTTTATATGATTGCTGAAGGAAAAAGATTTGGGAAGTGATAAAATCTTCGAGGGCGGTGAGGGTTGGCGAACCTCAAAGACCCATTTGCCAAAATTTTGTTTACCTAAAACAGGGGGTAACTGTTTTTTTTTTTTTTTTTACCAAGAACATATTTTGAGATTTGTAAATACAGCAGATTACTGAATCATGAGTTGTTAGTGGTATCCGAACAAAAAATAAGTATCACTTATCTTTATAATAGGAATTACAGATACATATTTTACTGAAGAGAGAGTCAGTATAGCCCCTCAGTAAATTATCTTAGACGTGGCAAAAAGCATAATACCAGCATCCGTCTTTCAGAAAACGTGAGTATTTTTGCTTTAACTTTCCTAGTGGGACATTGTACATAATTTTTAAGATGGCATTTCTAGGTGAACAATGGAACACCATTTTTACCAACTACTATGTAATTATGTATACAATTGACACATTCTGGTCTACACTAAGAAATTTGCTGCTAAACATTTTGTGACATTGCATTCAGTTCTTGAGGACTGAGGTTCTCCATGAAGAAGATAAATTCTTGAGAAATTTTGGTTCTTCAAGTTCAGTAGCAATTGTAAATGGGAAGGTCAAGTTTTTATAATTGTTTGAGTTCTTTGCCAGGTAAATTTTTATTACAATTGCTTAATTGGACATGTAGGGAAACCTCAGCGCTCAGAATCTACCACTATTGTCATTGATGCTGAAGGTTCTGATATGCAAGAGCAAGCTAAAAATTTAGTTACACGTAATATCATTTTTGTCACCGCGGAAGCTGCTCCTTACTCAAAGACGGGAGGGCTAGGAGATGTCTGTGGTTCTTTGCCTATTGCTCTTGCTGCTCGTGGTCATCGTGTTATGGTAGTATCTCCTAGATACTTGAATGGAGTTTCAGATAAAATTTTTTCTGAAGCAATTGATATTGGAAGGCGCATTAAAGTTTCATGCTTTGGAGGAGAGCATGAAGTTGCATTTTTTCATGAGAATAGAGAAGGTGTGGATTGGGTATGTACTTATCTCATATATTAATTACTACCTAAACCTGTACTTATTGAAGAAACATCATGTTTGCTTGTGCATATGCACATCTATGTGTGGATATTTGCATGTGTTCCTACTTTCTTCAGTAGGTCCCAACTCTAGATGGCTTTTTCTTGGTTTTCAGATTCTTTCATTAACTTTTTAGTTTTTGCTCAGTTGATCTTCCTGACATTATTTCTTCAGATTCTTTCAAGATGTTAACTGTCTCTTATTTCATTGTCTGGACTATCCAAGTGCAGCAGGAGGATGAACTGAGCAAAAGCTGAACCTTTACTTATTTCATTGTCAGATTCTTTCAGGAAGATTTTTGCTCAGTTCATCTTGCTCAGTGGAGGCATCTCTTTTTTTTGTTAATATTTTTTATGCAAAATTTAAGTGATAATTTATGAAAAAGTTGATTTTAGTATCAAGGTCAGAACAATGTCCTTTCATGATTTGCCATTTCAAATCAGCTTTAATACATTGCAAAATTATTAATATTGGTGTGAATGATCCACTTGAAAAACAAGAATTCTGCTAAATGATAGCAGAATCTTCTGAAAGTTTTGGAGGATGCTTTGGTTTTACAAATAGTGGAACTGAGAAGTGAGAATAAATAGAATGGTTCTCTTTCGCAATGTTGAAGTTTTTTGTGGTGATGTGTAACTCTTCCTTGTAACAGTCACTGCTTGGGTATCTAACACTGAAATATTATATTATTTAATGTCGCTTGTAGGTTTTTGTTGATCATCCCTCTTATCACAGACCTGGAAATCCCTATGGTGATAATTGTGGAGCATTTGGAGATAATCAGGTATTTTTGACATTGTTTATCAGGTTCAAGTTCAACAGGAGTGCTTGTAGTATATTAACTGACAAACTTGATTGTGCAGTTTAGGTTCACAATTCTATGCTATGCAGCATGTGAGGCTCCATTAGTACTTCAATTGGGAGATCATACTTATGGCGACCATTGCTTATTTCTTGTTAATGATTGGCATGCTGGTCTTGTGCCACTGTACGTTGTCGGACTTTAAGCTTCTATTCGTCTTTCATATCTTAATATGTTATGCTAAGTTTAAGTGATTGTAATAATTTTAATGGTCATTACCTCTGCAGACCTTTCAAATTATTAGGATTGCTTAAAACGTATTATATCAAGTAATTGAAGATGAAGGTCTGCTAGTATACATAACATAGATTATGGGAGAGTAGAAATAATAATTACTTGCTGCATAATCTAGTGCTCGAGGGGAGATCTTTAATGTTAACAAAGAAAAATATGATGGTCCAAGGGATTCAGGTCAATCGTTGAAGAGGAGACTGCTAGACAAATGGAGGAGGTAAAAAGACACAAGATCTAAGTGGACAAAAAGAGGAGAAAGAGATTATCTTATAGGCTTATAGCTTTTAATTTTTTTTAAGATGATAATATGAGATGGGTGAGTTGTCTCCTGGTTATCTCTTTATTCTCATGGCATGGCTGCTTTTACTCTGATGATGCTTCCTTTTTAGGATACTCATTTTTTTGGCTGAAGTTGATATTTGGAGAGGTCAGAGTGATAAATTGTACAAATTTGAAAATTCCCAAGATTGTTCCCTAATCTTGACAAAAATCTCTCTAATGGCAATGTCAAGGTCTCTTACCCTTATTTTGCTTAAGGGATGATGATGGACTCCAAAAGACAGTCTCAGGCCGATGTGGCTGTAGGATCCATATGTTGTTGAGAACCACTTTTCTGATATTTCATGTGAAGCAAGTTCGCTAGGTGTGGAACAGTGGAAGCTTCTCTTTGTCGTTCTTTGATAGATCGTCAAGCTTCCATTTTCTTTATCTTGTTTTTAGGAACCTGAGTGTCTTACTTTTTGGTGGTATGGATGTGATTAAGGCATAGTGGGTCCTGGGGACACACCACACACGGTGGGTAGTCTTGCTTTGTCAAGTGGGCAGTTTTTATTACTACCTAAGGAATGAATTCCCTCTTAGCAATCTGAAGGTTTATATGACTGTAACTTTCAACTAATGGCATGAGAAGCCAGAAATAGTCCCCTTTTTAGCCCCCTTTTGCATCACGGGTCAAGAACATAGCTTTTATACTATACCAGCTACCTAGTTCTTGAGTTAAGATTATTGTCTTTATATGGTACATCTAATTTTCATCCTTTTCTTTAGAATCTAACTGATGAATGTCTTTGCTAATTAATTTTTATTGAGAACTTATAAAGTGTAAGTCCAGTTTCTGAAGAGGTATTTGTACGTGCATCTTAGAATTTGTACTTGCTACTTAGCTAATCAAGAAGTACAATGAGCTTTAAACAGAGAAATTCAGTATGGACCATTATAATGCTTCTTTATTAACGTCTTTTCCGTTTTTGTTTTAGTCTTTTGGGCGCAAAGTACCGACCACATGGTGTTTATAGAGATGCCCGCAGCATCCTTGTCATACATAACTTGTCGCATCAGGTAAGCACTGGCTCCTTTATTTTTGATGCTATGCATCATCAGTTTATTATTTTAGTAAGTCATACTTTTCAATTGCAAGAAAGGGGGTGGAGCCGGCAACTACATATCAGAACTTGGGACTGCCACATGAGTGGTACGGGGCTTTGGAATGGGTGTTTCCCAATTGGGCAAGGGCACATGCCCTTGACAAAGGCGAGGCTGTTAATATTCTGAAGGGTGCAATTGTGACAGCTGATCGGATTGTAACAGTTAGTCAGGTAATGTGATACTAATGTTATGTTTACCAATTTTTTATTGTTATAGCCTTTTAGGGTTAAATAAAGAAAATAATTGTAGATTGAAATAAGAAGGTAACATTCATTGTCAGGGCTATGCATGGGAGGTAACTACTGTTGAAGGTGGGCATGGCCTCAACGAGCTATTGAGTAGCCGAAAGAGTGTACTGAACGGTAGTTTTACTGATTGAATTCCCTGGATGTGATTCTTCGAAACACTTGAGAAGAAAATGAACAGTTGTCTTATTTCAATCTTCTTACTTGCAGGAATCACTAATGGCATTGATACTGGGGACTGGAACCCTGCTACAGACAAGTACATACCATTTAATTATTCTGTTGATGACCTCTCTGGAAAGGTGATTAAATGCTCACTATATGGCAAGCATAAATTTTATCAGAATCTTACAATATTTGCTTCTCTTAGCAATTGTGTTAGGACCAGTTCTCATATATAGGAGTGTTCCTATTTCAGGCTCAATGCAAAGCAGAATTGCAAAAAGAATTAGGTCTTTCTGTCAGGCCTGAATGTCCTCTGGTTAGAAACATCTTCAAATTATTCAAAAAAACAAAGCTTTTCCTTCAGTGATCTCCACATTAAGTTGTTGACTGGAATCAACAGATTGGGTTTATTGGAAGACTGGATTACCAGAAAGGCACTGATCTGATAATGCTGGCCCTCCCGGAGATTTTGCAAGATGATGTGCAGTTTGTACGTTTGATCCTTTCTATTATACAATGTTTGCTTGATTGTGCCTAAACACTACATGTACCTTTTGGTCTCGCAAAGACATCTCATGCAACTACAGGTTCTTGATAGATGGATACTTTCCAGTATATATGTGGTTAAGGGATTTCTAATACCTGTTAGTCTTCAAAATTTTAAAAATATTATGGTTTATGCTTGGAAGCATGCAATTTTACATTTATCTAGTTGTTAGTAACTTAGTTGATGCTTTGTTTACTTAAGGATTCATATAATTTGAGTTATTTTTTTGTCTGTTCAACAATTTTGCATCCACTGTCTGAACTGTAGTTCATTTGTTTTGATTGGAAGCTAATAAAATTTTTGTAAAAGAGAGGCAGGAAATATTTAAACATTGATTTTAGAAAGTGTATTGATTTCCAATATAAACTAAGTGAGGTAGTTTTAAGTCCATCTGTGGAGTATATTGAGTGAAACTTACCTGTGAATGGTGCAAATTGTAAATAGCTCTAAAATGGTAGTACAAGTGATGAAGTGATTTATGAGTTACTATCTTCTAGTTCATCATCAGACACGAACAATGTTCCCATTGCTGGATCAGCTTTCATGTCAATCACTTGTTTAGCCATGACATTTCCCTTGTCTAGATATATATTCTTTTGATCATTATGCAGACGTTTTCCAGTAGCATAAGGCCTTCTAGAACAAAAATTAAAGTTAAAAAAGCTGTCAACAATCAACTGGGAACTTGGGATCAAACCTTTAGAAGTCATTACCATTTCTTAGCAAAAGAAAAATTAGGCAAGAGGCGTACGATGTCATGTAGGCATTTGTATGCAGTTCTTTTTAAGAACAAAGCTCCAATAGGTAGGACTCCTCTTTAACCGTCTGGTCAAGAGGAGTCAAAGAGATTTAGGGAGATATAGAGATATAATTATATGATCCTAATTTCTTGGGTCAGCATAAATCACATTAGAAACATTTGACTGGGTTACTAGTTATTACCTTAGTTCCTTTCCTGATTTGCTCTACTAAAACTCTTCAAGAAAGTACCTTCCTGCTTTGACTTATTTTGGTAGCAGAGTCTGGCATCTGATAGCTGCATAAGATGTTGCCAATTAGGGTCAATCATCTTATTTTGGGCTATTGCAAAGTGGTCCCAAAGCAGTAATGTAGGATAAGCATAAAAAAGTTGTTGTCAATTAGATCTTCATATCCATTATCACATTAATGATTAGTCTATTGCTCTGTGACCGCCCGTGTAAGATCAAAAAAGAAAGAACATTACAATCTGTTAATCAATTTAGAGATTTTTGTAAGATTATTTCTCTTCCTACTTGATGATGACAGCTATGCCAACTGAAATATAAGTGTGAGATGTTACTGATGAATTTTTTTCTCTCAAATTGGATCCAAATACAGAGAGTTACTTAGTTCCAATTATCATCATTTACCAAGCTTTGCTTGAACGAGTAAGAGGTCTAATGGGATTATTAGATCTCCTTGAACAATTTATTGATTTACATTTGGCATTGACTGGAACTAAATGTAGTCTTTCGATTTTACTTCTCCTCTTTGTTTTTATTCATTTTCTCTTTCAATTCTTGCTTTTTAGGTCTTCTTTTTTTGACAATTTATGTATGTGATTTTTCCTTAGTCATGCTATAAGGAGCTTAATAATTAATACTTTTATTATGTTGAGTTTCTTTGAGTAGACCACCATATTTTTATAAATATAACATATGCTGATTGAGTATTCATTTTTTTATGGCCGATTTATTCCTATCAAGTTCAACTCAATTTTGGTAGTGGGTTTTCTTAGACCAAATTTGTCACTTGATTCCAGAAAATCAGTTTATTCTCATACTTGAATTAAGAAAACTGGCATGTCTTGCCTTTTTCTAGCATGGGAAGCTTTTTGACTCAACATGCTGGCAAAATGATTATCTACAGGAAGACTGCTATTCGTGAATAAGCTTATGCTGCATTTACCCATTCATATATATTTTTTGCCATAGTAATATCTGCATTTGCATGGCATTTTTATTTTTGAGTTCCTTTGACTCAAAAGGTGTATCATAGTTGAACATGCACTATCTCATCTCCATTGTTCTTATCTGTGTTGTAGGTCATGCTTGGATCCGGGGACCCAGATACTGAAGAATGGATGAGATTGGCCGAGTCTACCTACAAAGATAGGTTTCGTGGTTGGGTTGGATTTAATGTTGCAGTTTCTCATCGGATAACTGCTGGGTAGGATAAACTATCTGCTTGGGATTAAAGACTATAATCTTGAGGCAACAGATTAAACTTATAGATCTCTGAAATCTACAGATGTGATATATTGTTGATGCCCTCCAGATTTGAACCTTGTGGTCTGAATCAGCTGTATGCTATGCAATATGGCACTATTCCAGTTGTTCATGGCACTGGTGGCCTCAGAGTATGATAATCATAGTAAATACTGGCTTCATGTAGCTGAAGATTAGTGATTTCTTAGTTTGGCTTCTGTTATTTATATTGCAGGATACAGTGGAGACTTTCAATCCTTTTGCTAATGAAGGTAGAGGGCAGGGTACAGGGTATGTATTTTTCTGATAGTTTCAAGGCTCGAGGAAATCTTTACTTTTGGATTTCACAAGATGTCATAGAAGTCATTTGATTCAAAAGTAACTTAGCTTGAGATTCTAATACAGTTTTAAAATGTTGTTTGTGTGTGCTTTTATAGACATCATTGTGAATTTAAAGGCACAAGCAGGCTTACTAATGATATTATATTGTGCAGGTGGACCTTCTCACCCTTAACAAAAGACAGCATGTTATGGGTAAGTGCATTTCTTGTTTGTAAACGCAAGAGAAATTGAAAGTAGTTCTCTGACACCTGTTCTTATTTGATCAGTTTAGAGATGGAATATGTAGAAAGATAATGTTAAGCTTCTGGCAAAGGATAAGCAAAAGAGTGTCAAACCTCGAATATGACAATTTTGGCTCTACCCTAGCAGCAGTTGCTTCTGGCTTAAGGCATTAAAACCACATCACTGATAAGGGTAGCTGTTGACTCATGTTGCCCTTCTCAAACACCACATTGAAGTAGCCTTGTGCACTTTGACACCATCTTTTGGCTGAAGGATAAGAAAATACCAAAGCTAAATTCCATATAGCAGAACTAATTAATTACCTATCAGAAATCCATATACAAGCTGCAAAGCATTTGAAGACAGCAATTTAGATATAATATGATAAAGTACCATGATGGCTTCCATTCTCTCCTTTTCTTCATCATCTTTTTAAGAATAAACTATAAAGCTCTAGTAGATCCATGGTCCTATTTTCTCTAGTAAGACAATTGCATAAGCATGCCTTAATCTGCAAGTCAGCCAATCAACACTAATGAATGCTCAGTACAGTGCCAAATTCTTGACAACAGCAAGGCGTCAAATATATTTGTACACTTAGTGTTTCTGTGTAGTTTTTCTACTTACGCATTTCTATCTATTAAACATAATCTTTGTGCTATTTTGTTACTCATATAACGATCATCCATGTGATGATTACTGGCAGGCATTAAGAATGGCGGTTAAGACATTTAAAGAACACAAGGCTTCATGGGAGGGTTTGATGAGACGAGGAATGAAGAGAGATTTTACTTGGGACACTGCTGCTTCCCTGTATGAGCAAATCTTCGACTGGGCTTCAATAGACCCTCCTTATGTCAGATAGATTCCCTCCACTGGCACTTTTGTTCAACCAGATTTCAGCTTGGGTATAATATCTTCATAACTCATTAATATTTTTTGTGGCCTAAAGGTCATATTAGAAGAAAAGGTTTTGGTTGGAGCAAACTTAATTATATGTTTCTCAATCTTTTGCATAATTTAGTGATACAGCTATACAAGGCTATGTTGTGCTGAATTGCGCAGTTGTTTTTTGTTTATTCAGTTTATGAGATTTTGACATGCAGAATAATGTACTAATTCATTTAATCTTTTTGATGCTAAAATGGTTTATTGGGTTGGGTCTATGTGAGAAGTTGTAACCCCAGAAACACTCTCCTGCTTAATCAACTCTGTAGTATAATTAGTAAACTCTGATAGTTTTGCGGCATTTTTGCTTTAGCATCCCTTGCAATATATAAGATGGTAGAAATTAGACTAGTAGTACAAGATCAAATTTATTATCTGCATGGAATTACCTCTCTCTATGAAGAAGTCTAGTTGAGTTTTACAGTGGCATTTGATAATTACCTTTGAACTATTTTGGTACAGTGATTAAATTATCTGTGAACCGTTTGATCTTGTCCTGGCATCTTTTACAACCAAAGCATGCAATGATGTCTCAAATTAAACTGGTCCCATTGGGAATGAAATTCTCAATGAGTTCCTTTGATCATTTGAGCACTATCTCAGACAGGCGGAAAACCTAATAGTTACAACTTAGTCAAAAATTTAGGGGAGAAAACATTGTTGACTAAAAATATTAGGGTAGCATTATGATACAAAACAACGTTCGGTAAAGTGATTTTCATTCAAATTATGGAGTAAATTGTGTATTTAACCCTTTTTAGTATGAGGGCATATTTTGTCTTACAAGCTACAAGCAGCCAAATTTGAAGTTTAAGAGGGCCTATTGAGCTCTACTGGGACACAAAGAAGCCTGTCCATTGAGACACCTAAAAGGTCTTAGGCTTTATCTTGATGCAGATAATTATTCTTTTAGCCACTTTATGCTAAAGCACAGATGAAAACCTACTTAATGGGATCCTTTAATGGTGATAGATGCTAAATGTTACCTACTAATAGAGTCTAATATGCAATCTTATCTTCTCGGACTGTGCATTCTTAGTAGATATCAAAATTTCGACATTTATAAGACTCTCGTTCACTTGTAGAATAAGTTTAATACTTGTATAGTTATGTTAATTTTTACTACGATAGCTTTTTCTAGTATAAGTTAGTTCTTTATTTCATTGTAAATTAGAATACACTTCATAATTGATGAAGAAGGAGGGGAGAGAGAAAGTAATTAAGGTAATAATTAATTTAAATTAGTAAAATAATAATGAATAAATATAAAAATATTAGATAGAGATAAATGATTATTTACTTTCTATATTATATAAGAAAACTTATATCAAAATAATATCTTTTTTATTTTACGAGCGAACGAAGATTTAAATTACAGTAGGTAGCATTAGCTTGTGATTCTTCAATTTATCTTGCTGAAATGGATTTTTTTATTTCTCAATTACATATAGATGGCTATTAAATTAATTACCACTGGGATTATGATTTATTAACATACAAGTTGGGAGTTTTTTTTTTTCTAAATTTTCTTTTGATGCTGTTGGTTGCTACATAGAGATGAAAAGTAGATGCCCAACTAGATGATGCAATGTTGGGTGATGAACGATGACCATCAATGAGCTCCTAATGAGCTTCTAGGTTGACTGACCAACTCCTCTCACTCTATTTTAACATCCATTGCATCTGACTAATAATTAGATTTTGTTTTAATATATATTTAGTTTAACTCTTTTAAAGTTTCTATTATATGCCACTTGATTTTTTAACCTCAAAACTCTTGAGCTTGGCATCAAATATTTCTCATTAGCTAATGTTACTTTGCTAGGTTTTAGGGAAGACTACCAAAGCTGAGTTAATTTTATCATTTGATCCATGTACTACAGGTTTAATCTTAAAAAAAACTCTAAGTTAAAACCTAACCTGATCGTAGCCGATGGAAGAATATTCTATTAATTTCAAAAATAAAAGAAAAATTAAATACCCAAATTACTAATTATTTTATACTAAAATCGGTGGTAGAGGAAGAGTAGAACGATAAGAGCACTTTGATCATTTTTCACCTACAAATAACTTCGCAAATATATATGTTTATTTTCGATTAAGAAAACTAACATTTGATGTTTTGAGGATTAAACCTATAATAAATAATAATAAAAATAAAATGTATGGTACTTTTTATTAATCTTTTTATTTTCTAAATCTTTTATTTAGGCATATATATATATATATATATATATAAAATTTACTGTCAGAATGTATAATCCTCTTTAAGAGTATCTTTTCCTATTTTCTATTTGACATTCCTTCTCCATCTTCATGTTAACTTTAGCTCAAAGGTAAAATACAAATAATAAATAATAAATATCTATATAGCAAGGTGTGAATGATAATAAAATCAAATCATGGGGTGTTTTTACTAAATTTCCCTACTTCCACTAATCAAGCATATCTCTGTGGCAATGGATATGGGACTAAATTTCACAATAAAAAAATCCAATCTTATTTAGCTTTCCAAGAAAACCATAGCTCTGTGCTACCAAAATTATATATATATATATATATAACAATGTAGTCAAATAAAGCGACAAATAATAATAATAATAATAATAATAATAATAGTAGTAGTAGTAGTCATCATGTAGAAATTTAGGGAGATATATTTTCTTTGGTCGTTGACTAAGTGGAAGGAATCCGAATCCATTGACATTGGTGATATTCTCTTTGACTGACAAGATAATGACCTTCCATATATAGTAACAGTCCTTTGACTGAGATGCCATTTATAATGTATGTATTGTATAATAAAATTAGAGGACGTGTGCAAATTAAGTGGGTTGCAAAAAAATATGGCAATTTTTTTTTTTAATGTGATATAAGACCTAGATAGACTACATTATTTGTGTGGCATTGATCATAGGCACACTTTGTTCATTTTGTGATTTTGGGATAGACTCTAGCACACTTGACTTAAAAGAAAAATTAAACCTAAAGCATATTCGCACTCTGTATAATTTAGTCTCATTAAAGTAGAAAAGAGAAATATAGAAAAATAAGCTTTCGAGTATCTAAATGACCGAAGCGCTTATGAAATTTCAGATTCATAAACTTTTATATCAACGATTTCTTGCTAGCTATCTTATTCTCGTAGAACCTTTACAACTTCTTATGTATTGAGATCTTCATTAATATATGAGAGTAGGGGTGTAAATGAATCATTCCAAGAGATGGCTCCTGTTTAAGTTTGGCTCGAAATTAAATTTGAGCGTAGCTTGAGATTTAGGCTCGGCTCAGCTCAAGTCGAGCCAGACCGAGCTTGAGCTTGAAACTAGGTTTTTTTTTAAAGTCAGGCTGATTATTCAAGCCGAATTAAAATTAAGCCTCAACTGCGAAGTTTTAAAATGAGTTAAGAGCTATTCAAGCTAAGCTAAAAACATACATACATATTTATATATATAATATTAATAAATATTATCGAGCCTATCAATGGAGTATAAGTGAGCCAGCTCCAGCTCAGGATTAGCTCAAATTCAAATTGAGCTAAAAATAAAGCCTAAACTCGACTCAACTCAATGGAAGTTAAGCTCAAGCCGCTCATTTATTATGACACCCCTACACATGATGGAACAAATTGTCATGCAACCATTATTGAATCTCTCTAATAGCTTTGAATCTCTCATCTGATATTTCTTGGATTTAACTTTTCAACTTCAATAGGGGCATGCAGACTTTGCAGTATAAACTCCATCCACAACTTCCTAGTTAGTTAGTAGTCTCTATTTAGACTAGTCAAGACTAGTTAGTTGTCTTCATTTATACTGGTCAAGATTAGTTAGTTGCCTCTGTTCAAACTAGTCATTCTCATTCTAATCTTGAATCCAAAGTTTCGATGTCACTTATTTAGTGTAGCCTAACGCCAACCGTCGAAACTGTACTCACACTTTTTGTATAATTGAATCATATTTATGACTTTTAAATAATGTTTGGGCTTAATTTCACTTAGCCTTTTAACTATCACTATTTTTTATATACATTATCTAAATTTTTTGTTACCCACCGACATATACTCCTAAACTAAGAAAAATATTTACATACATCACCTTGAACCAAGAAAAAAAAAGAGTAACTATGTTGCCCTAAACCAAAAAAAATTTGTTCTGGAGTGTACATAGTATAAAAAACATTTAAAGAGTGTATGCGAAAAATAGTGATAGTTAAAAGAGTTGTCTAAGTGGAATGATCAAAATGTTTATTTCACTAGTTAACTAGCAATTTAATATTGAATCACACTTCCAAAAAGCATTTTATGCAAAATTACTTTTTGGGAAAGCATTTTTGATACACACTTTATACTAGAAACTGAAACTTACAAAATAAAATCTGGTTTCAAAGAAAATGAGTCAATTTGGCAACTTAACAATATGAAACTTAGCAACTTAACAATCTGCTAATAAAAATTGGGAACTTAACAATATAAATTCCCAACATATGAAACTTACCATAAAATCATAATAGTATTTAGCAAAAGATTTAAGAAAACTAGAATGTATCATAACTCCCCAAATATTTACAAGAATATACTAAAAATAAAAATAAAAATAAGTATCATCGACTATCTTCTTAATACATAAAAACGAATGTGTGATGGTTTCTTTCTCTTGTAAACAATAATTTTTCGTATAGATGGCTCTTACCTCAGCTAGGATGTGAAGACCTCTATCTCAAGAGCCTCTACCTCGGGGGACATCAATTTCCTCTTACATTAGTTGGGGTATGGTGACCTCAATCTCGGGAGGTATAGCGTCATTATGAACTAGAGGCGCAACATTCTCGTGAGCTAGAGGTGCAACATCCTCCTGAGCTAGAGTTGTAGAGTCATCATAAGCTAGATGTGCAGCAAGACATCGTGATTCATCAATCATATTTAATGTTGTTGCATATATATTACACATCTCCATCAAGCCCTCTATTAGTACTCCACATTCGTAATACATTTATACCTCTACCGTGAATATCCATCAAAGTACGAACTTATGAGCAAAATGCAAGCCAAATATACACAATACTAGATATAGTAATTTAGTTGTAGAAAACTATGCATATCATAGTCTCGGTGATGCCACTAGATGGATGAAATCGCATTGGGTGGGTAGGGGGGTGATAAGATAAATGAGAAATAAGTTGTTAGGTGATCGTTCTATACTACTCCATATAAGTGTTGACAAATCTTATCAATCCAATATGTGGGGTGTCATTCACTACTCATTCATTGCTCCCACATATCAATTATGTATGTTGTATGATGTGTCTGTTAGTGATAACTGCTCTTTCCATGCTTATCGACCTCATAAAGTGCATCCTCTATATACATGGAATTGGGATATGGTGTATGTGACTATACTGTCGCATAACATGATTAGGAAAATACCACTCCACCTCCTTAAAGCATATGAGGGGAGCTCTTGTCCTTCAAAATATAATTATCTAATGTGCATATGGCAAGTAAAGTAGCCATGACATCCTTAGTATATGACTCCCATATTATCTGCATTAAAATAAATAGGAATAATTTCCTTTTCATTCCCTAACTATCACCAATTTTTATAATGACATCTTAAACTTTTTTTTGATACACAATGAATCCCTAAACTATCAAAAATATCCCCGATTCCGTTGACCAGAATCGATGAATTGATCAAGTTATCCCTCCACTTATAATAGCAGGATACTTACGTGACAGAGCTAAAATTAAATATTATATTTTTTTAAATTCCTTTGTTGCCCTCTGCCCTAATCCCTTTCTCTCCCAAAATTCCTTCGTTCCTCACCTTTCTATCTCACCTCCGAGCACATCCCACTCTGACATCTCCTTCGACCTCTTCTCTCCTTACTTTTCCTGTGGCTCTAGTCACTGGACCCAAAGTTGTGCACCCTTCCCGCAACCTCCAACCAGCTCAGCCCCGTCTGCTTGTGCACACCACAGTTTCTCATCGCCTTATAGGCACAAGCTACATCGATGTACCTCCCTCCGATCATGTACATGCCGCAAAGCAGCATGTGCACGCCGGAGCTATGCTTCCTTGTGGATGCAGCTATGGCTGAAGTGCCTGCGTCCTTATGGATGTGGTCTCCACAGCCGGTTTGCAGCTATGGCTGCAGTGGCCGCATCCTTGTGGATGTGGTAGATTGTTAGAAGCGCGCCCTAGACGGACTATGTTAGCTCTATTGGCATTCTTTCGATGAAGATAATAGCCTCAAGAATGCTCGGGCCACCAGTATGTTGACATTATTATAAAAATACACCTCCTTTTTCCAAGTATATTTGTTTAATCTGTAAACAAGGGAAGGGTCTTCTGCAACAAGGCTAAAGTATAGGTGTCGATATGCAAAAGGATAAAAGAAGGGAAGGGGTCTTCTGCAACAGTATAATCCAAATGTTGTAAATGGAAAGAATAAAAGAAGCTTCTCTTATTGTTGGTTTAATCTTTTTCTTTGTCAGTTCCTTGATCTATGGAGTCAAAACCCGGAGTTTGTAATTTTCTTGAGAAAAATAAGAACAACCCAAATCTAAGGGTATTTTGGTTATTATAAAAGTCAATTTTAAGTTATCATATGCATATAAGGATATTCTAGTCATTTAGTTATCACGTGATCAGCACATTATAACTTATGGACAGAAATAGGTAACAGAACCATAACAGAAGGAGTCAAGTGACATATTTCTGATAATTCGAGAGGTCACTGTGTACCAAAAAAAATTTAAGGGATCATTGTGAAAATCAGTAATAGTTCAGAGGGTGAAAAGAGAATTATTTCAATAAAATAATTGGTAAACATAAAAAAAAATTCACTTTTTATTATTAAATATCAACTACATGATCATCTCTTTGTTGATCTAGCTGATCTTTGTAGTATCGCAATACATGTGGCGTCGAATTGTGCTCAAAATTCAAACGGGATAATCGCTATTTTGCACAAGTGGATCTAAAGGCAAGAGCTCCTAGGCCTTTATAGGTGGGGGTGGTACTACATAGTGGGCCTTTACGGGTGACTGGTCACCCTGGGCCTCATGCTGCTCAATTTGATCACCAACTACTTCGATAGAATGTGGGAGCCAGTCTGGTTATCCAATATATAGGCATCCCATGCCCAAACCTAATTTACAAATATATATGTATCTTCTTACAAATATAAAAAAAATATAGATGTAGATTATACCCGTAATAAGACAAGGCGGCCAGTATCTCTAATGTATTGAGGCGAGAAGCTCAACAGCTCAACATATCTCTCGATAAAGTACTACTAGTGCCGCACTACCTCAGATAATGGTACTAGTTTCCTGCAAGTCTCGTAGTAGAGGAAAATATATCAACTAGACCACAACTTCTGACCTGTCAGTAAAAATATAGTCTCCTAAAAATGATAAAATATAGGCCCAAGCATATCTTCATACAGTTTAGCCATCAGCATCTATGGATAGCATCATAAATGTGTCACGCAACCATGAACCCTGCATGGCAGTCTGAATAGGCGTAACTCCTAAAAGCTCTAGACACAACTTTGATTAGATATAAAATGTGGTACTAGTGAGAATTGGACTACGAACACGTAAACCCATAAGTATTGCCACATCCTACAAAGTCATGGTGGCCTCCCCGACTGCGAGATA
Organism: Typha latifolia; assembly: GCF_019914945.1. Taxonomy (NCBI): domain Eukaryota; kingdom Viridiplantae; phylum Streptophyta; class Magnoliopsida; order Poales; family Typhaceae; genus Typha; species Typha latifolia. The sequence continues at coordinate 16,025,286 of NC_133086.1, read as the reverse complement.
AAATGTGTCTCTCTCGCTTCTAATACTCAACTAGAGTTGTAATCAGTGTCTAATCAGTGATAATCTTTACTGCTATGTAGGTAAAGTAGAATCCCTTAGACAAGAAGGCGAAGAACCCATGAATTTGGCACCCACTATCTCAAAGACCATGTAAAACGATGTCGACAAATGAGGCTACTTGAATTCTGCAATTTATAAAAATAAAAATAAGTAAATCATATGAACCAAATATTATAATAAATTAAGTTGCATAATAAAGATTATTTTTATCTCACCTCTCCAAATAACCTCAAATTTATGTTGTTTTTGTAACATCAAAATAAATCTATCTATAGGGCCTAGATTCTTACGTGCAATCATGTGTTTATAACAACATGAGATTACATTTATAAGTATGCTAAAATTTATAACATAAAAACGTAACATGACATATAAGATTGTAAATATACTAAATATTTAACAAAGTGCATGAATATTCTAATTAAATAATATTTGTGTTTAACTCTTCATTTGTAATATGGCAAGTTCGTCGATTATGTTCTTATTGTTTGCGGCTCTCACATGTAATTTTTTGATGCCCTTCTTGTTCATCTATCTCATTATGAATCATTATCATTTTTGGCTGCCCTTTACTAATCTATTTAATTAATGTTTTGGTAACAAGGTTAGACTGTTATACTCAGGTCAATAACATTGATTGTTACGCAGTATAAGCTTAGGTCTCCATGTATTCAGATATATTTAAATTGTGTATATCTTATCAAGAAATTACATCCAGGCAAGCTAAAGATACTTGCAAGCGGCAAGCAGATAGGTGCAAGAATACTAATATTGTTGTCATTTTTCACAAATACAAATATTGTTGCTCAAATCAACTATTTAATCGTGTTCATATTCACCTTTTTTTTGTACTTTGTTAGGGTTAAATACATTTTATCCATATGCCAAAAATTATTTTACTCCTTATATTTTAAAAAAATCTCAAACACAATCTATGTACTTACGACTAAACCGTTACTTTTTCTGTTCATGTTAATCGGCCACGCGTAAAGAAACGAAATACTGAATGTCAGGCTAAATTCCCTTTATTTTTAATTTTCCCTTTATTTTTAATTTTTTAGAACAAAAATGTCATTCCGCTTTTATAGAAGTATTATTTTTTCTTCGAAGAATAGTTAGTACTTTCCCACCTATGAAGTTTCTAAGTTGTGCCAACTATATGGTAAATACCATTAAACTTAGGTTTTTATAAAGTTTAGTAGTTGAATCGCGCATAGGAAGAAAATGAAATGGGTTAAACAAAAATTAGGTTAAAAGCCTCCTATATTTTGCCTAATAAACACGACGGGTATTTTGACCATTTGAGCACGCTAAAAAATCATCGGTCTCACTTTAGTTATAAGTAAAGGGACTGGTTTGAAATTAAGGGTAGAGAAATTTTACTTTCAAAAGAAAGAAAAAAAAATAAAGAAAAAGAAAAGATGATCCAGGAACCAATCAAGATCTTACAAGTATGCCATGAGCAGGAGATTCTTGCATCTGGGGTTGGGGCCAGAGGAAATGCGGTCCCCATAATCTGTGGTCCTGGCCACTATTTGCCAATCAGCAAACAAGGGAATGTGTTTAAAAAAAAAAGACTTTCACTTTGGGCTTCGCAAAATCCAATCAACCCATGATTGCTAATCCTTGGCATGATATATACTAAGTGACTTTGTTGCCGAGGGCTCAAAATTTTATATAATAGCTTGAAAGAGAGAACATGGAGGTGGTGGAGAAGGTGGTTGAGAGAAAGAGAGAGAGAGAGAGAGAGAGAGAGAGAGAGAGAGAGAGAGAGAGAGGTGAGCAAAAGGGCAATGGATTCTCTATTGCATAGGTTGCATAGAAACTTACAACCATATTATATTTAGTTACTGTTGTTCATGTCCCTCCTAGGGAAATATATCACAACCTGCATAATATCAACTGCAGCGCACTTGGTGTGTAATTTGTTTTTAGAAAAAAACAATCCCCTAATTCTTTTTTATTTTTTTTATTATTTAAAAGCTTGAAAACTATATATAAGCTAGACAAATAATCAATCCTCTTTTAATACAAAAATAATTATACCTCGCTAAGCTTTTAGCTAACAGATATAGTCATCAAATTTAAGTTTTAAGTCATTATGTCATTGAGCTATTAAGCCATTGCTACTAGCTGCCGTGCTATTAAACTACTCCTCTAAGTCAATACATATTATATTTTTTTTTTCCATTTTTATGATAGCCAGTTGTAATAATTAGGCTACCCATTTAGTTGTACGAATTTCGTACAACAAGGTTGATATAGAAATCTCCTTTTGAAGTGTGGTGGGTTGGCAAGGCTAAGGCTTTGGCTTTGGCTTTGTGGGTTGCCACCACTTAGAGGCATCTAAAAGAATTAATCAAATATAGAGATCAATCTTGGTCTCCACATGGTGGCGTGCATCCAAAAATATATAACATTTCTTACATCACCAATCATCTCTAGGTTTTATTAATATAGGGCAAGATGGTGCAAACGAGGCAAAGTATGCACCTTAGATATTACTCGGAATTAAGTGCCATCGAGATGTCATTTCAAGCTATTGAGTCATCAACCGAGTCGACAAAAACTATTGACTAACTTTATTAAAGTTGATTTGCTCTATATGTTTACATCTCTAGGTTTTATTAATATAGGGCAAGATGGTGCAAATGAGGCAAAATATGCACCCTACATATTATTCGAAACTAAGTATCATCGAGACATCGTTTCAAGCCGTCGAGTCGTCAACCGAGTTGACTCAAGCTATTGAACTAAGTCCCTAATATCTCAAGCTATTGATCTAAGTCACTAATATCTCTACCAACTTTATGAAAGTTGATTTGCTCTATATGTTTACATTATATCTATATGTGTCAAATTACCAAACTAGCTAACCCTTTCTTTTTGTCAAAAGAAGAGAAAAAAAAAGCCAACACTTTCTTTCTTAACGCTAGTACATATATCTATATATTTCCCATATTCAAGTGCATTGAATGGGAGAATAATATTCTTCAAGATTCCACAACAACACAACAAACAATGAGAGAGGATGATGATCACCTGCCAATAAGAGAAGAAACTTATACTTATAGCCCTTTTGTTTCAAAGCTTAAAGTTGCGAAGAAAACTTAGATGGGTTGATCACTAACTCTATCGTTTCAAGTTGACATACATATTTACATATATACATAGATATATACTCAAAGTACTCTCAATTATGGTAGCACAAGTTGGCTTACCTTAGCCTCTAACCTTTACCTACTCCTCCTTATCTTATCCTCCTTAGAGTTAAACAAAGATTAGAATAAATGAAGGAATAAAAACAAAGCAGCTAGCTTGGTCTCACCTGTACCTGAGCTCTTTTGAGAGAGCAAAGTAGTAGTCTCACTAGATAATTATATATATATTTCCTTTCCAAAGTTCATTTATTTATTGGGAGTTGCATATATTCTTATTCTTGTGACAAGGTTTTACCAAAGGTGATGATGATATGCTGTGCTTTCTAGACTTAGTCTACTTTTAGATATATTATCTCCATTAGTAGGCTAGCTTGTCTTTCTAAAATATCATAAGGTTTTAATTAGTTGTTGAAAGATCACCACAGCTTTTGAGCTCTTCATGCAATGCATTAGTATGCCATTAGAGCACTAATGTCTTTGCAAATCTTTGCAATTATCTGTTACATGTAGTTGCCATTAAAGCATTAATTCTCTCTTCTCATTGCCAATATAGTGATATATATTTTACATAATGTTGTTAACTATATAAACTGAATAAGAGACATAAGCCACATAATTCTTGGCAAAAATATGACTAGGGTGGACATTTTTTTTCTCAAAAGCAAATATAAACTATATGACAAGATAAGGAGTATATAGTAATTAAAAACAATATTGATTTTGCACCAAGACATTATTTGTTTCATTATATTTATATAGATTTATCTTGTCCCACAAAAATGGGTTGCACTTTCATGTCAAAATTTGCAATTAGTGATTATGAACTTCTCCACTATTCATTTCTCATGATTGAGAGAACTATAAGTTTATATATTTCATCAACAAAATTCACATTACAATGAGCTTGCCTTGCATCCTAATATTCATTGCATTTGAAGGCTAACTAGGGTTATATAAATGATGGTTTCATGGTTTAATCCTAGCTATTTGCCTCCTAGTATTGTAGCTTGACTATGATTAATGCTATGTAATTAACTAGATTACTAGCTATAGGAGCTTACATAGTGACCAGATATAAGCTTTCAACAATATTATTATGAAATTATTTTATCTTCCAATGCTTATATGAGAAGGGCATGTATACTAACAAAGAGTTTCATATTATTGCAACAACTGATAACAAAACAAGCCCTACTATATTCGACAAGAAATATGATAAGCTTAATTTTATTAATATGTGAACCCGTAAGAAAGATAAAGAAATAAATATATGCATAAAAAAGAAAAAGAAAACAAAAGAGAGTGATAAATACCAAGATAGCAATATATATATATATATATATATTATAGTATATATATGTGGTGAAAAGATTTTGATATGAGATATCTATCAATGATGCTATTTATGATGATATCTGTATTGCATAAATTATTTTAAATTCAGTTAAATTATATTTAGGCAGGAATTGTAAAAGTAATTATGAGTAGATAATATAATAGTTGTAAATTAAATTACAAATATCTATTTACATTAATTAACCAAGGAAAAACTAATAAAATCAAACCTAATCATTTTTATCCCTTATCCAAACAATCACAACTAAACACTATATTTATATAATATATCATAATATTTATCCTTTTTTTAACCAACTAAAAAAATAATGGAATAGCATCACCACTTATTAAGTGATAAGTTCATATATCATTCATACACTAATCTGTCTTCTCCCTATACTTTTTTTTCTTTTTTATCACATTATTGTTACAAAATACCTAGCTAATATCATGGACTTCTTGGGTTAGAGGTTGCTGAGACTGGCATTATTATTAGAATGAAGATAGATGACATAGGGCAAACTAGTTGCATAAATCATAACATCGACATGGCACTAATCTATGGTATCAAACAGTAGAATATTACAAAGAAGAAGACATTAGCATCTATATTATATTATCTGGGGAGGGGGGAGGGGATTTATAGGTGCCAATGACCAACTGCCAAAATGGTATTTATATCATCAAATTAAAGTGCAACAGGGGCAATGGTGTCTCTATAATATTACTTTGGAACTTGGAAGTGTTACAATAAATGGATACAAGGCTTAGACTATATTCCAAAGTGTGCATGTCTTAGTTTTTCTCTCTTTAGTTGAGCTAACAGACAAGAGACAAGCTAGTCTTCAACCAATAAAAGAATCTGAGATAAAAAACATTCAAAATAAAAGAATTCGGTATCAATTAATTGTCTGGTACTTGGAGCTAAAAATCTCTTCTGACTAGGCTGATGCACTGTTTTCTTTTTTAAAGATAGTGGGAATTTATGGCATCCCAATTTTGTAAGTGGAACTAGTTTGGTGTTGTGGTGTATATCATATATATTTTTAAGATAATCATTTGGTTTATGGGTCTCATCAAGTATGGGAGCTTTTGTTTGATGTTTTGTTTTGTATTGAGCTATGTTATTATTATTATAATATTTTTGGTTATAGTTTAGGTGATCTTTGATCTTCTTTTGGCATTTTGTGTTTCACATAATTATGTCTTGAAATATTAAATCTCCATGAAACTTTAGACTGACTTGAGGCTTTTAGTTTCTGTGATCGTTCTAGAGTCGCACTTTGTTTTTGCTCTTTGACTTGATGCTTTGCTTTTTTTCCATTGTGACGTTTAACGTAGGTTGGACGCTTGTGTTAGAAAATTATCGTTTTATTCTCCCCCTCTTCTATGAATTAACTTTCTGTCATAAAAGAATAAAAAAAATAATGTCTCAAGATGTTCCGACTTATAAATTTACTGTTGATATTACAAATTGAAGAGGAATATAATGAGTATTCATTGTAGACGTTGTTTTCATATTCTAAGCGACATATGTAAATACAATATCTTGAAATATATCAATTGGGTTGCCCCCAAATATCTCAACCATTAGTATACCAGTCAAGACACAATAATAATAAATTGTTATATTATCTGATGTGACAGAGATAAAAATATAATTTTAATAAAAAATAATAATAAAAATAATGTGAGATTAATTCATATTATGTGCGTGTGTGAAAAATTTTCAAAGATTCTCGAAGGTTGAATAATACGGGATGGTAACCCAAACATCCACATCCTATATATTAAAAAAAATATTAGACCGTTTATTTAATCTGTGATTGGGCTATACACTCATACTCAGTAAAAAGGAAAGATAGATTAGATTTAAGAATTTATGTTTCACTATATATGTATATATAGATATAGTTACGATCCAACTTTTGTACCTCGAGATTCGAGCTAATGATGACACGGAGACCAAGAAATCCGGAAGGCGACAAGGAGGCATACACGTGGCGGCGTGGGCCCCGCTTCCGCCGCCGAGCCACGTCCGTCGTGCGTGGTGCTTCCCGAATGCTGACGTGTGCGCCGGTCTCCTGGGGACCACATTCGGCTCCCACGTGTGAACTGTGGGACCCACGCGGATGGCAAAGACTCGTAAATTACTCCAAGACTGAGGGGGTTTAAGAAATTGAGGAAATGAAACGGAGGAGCAGTTTCCTGGAGAGACCGAGGGTGTGGGGGGTGGTCGACTGAGGGCTTGTCTGCCGAAGGACAGACACGTAGGATGACGACGTTAGTTGACGGCAACTCCAGGCCGTTACGGTGCTGGTCTCATTTAATTTCCAGCCCCGCCGTTACCAGGCCGGGAGGGGGGGGCGGGGGACGGTGTGTGTGATTACCTATAGGTGACGTTAGGGTAACTTCACCGACGAGAAGGAACGGCCTCTCTGGCTCTCTCACTGTTTCTTTTTTTCTCTCTTTGGTCTTTTTACGAATGCCCACCTGCATTTTGATTTTATTGCATAAAAATGCCATAGGGTGTAGAGGCACTAGAAAGGGGAGACGAAATTACCATCTTTGCCTTGGAACATATGCCAATGCGGCGGCAAGCCGGCAATGCATCGTGGACATTGATGGGGATATGAAGCATATGGTTCTATAATGGGTCTTTGGCAATAAGACTAAATACAAGGGGTAATTTGTTAAAAGCTCTACCTTTTTTTCGGCGGGGAGGCCTTTTGGGAGAATGGGTCTTTGGCAATAAGGCAAAATGAAAGGGGTAATTTGTAAAAGCACTACCTTTTTTCGGCGGGCATGCCTTTGGTAATAAGGTTAAATGCAAGGGGTAATTTGTAAAAAGCACTACTTTTTCGGCGGGAGGGCATTTTGGGAAGTGAACGGTGTGTCTCCGTGGAGTGGAGTGATAGTAGGAGCGCCGGTTTCCTTTCTAAAAGAGCGTTGTTTTGATAACAAGGGAGAGAGAGAAGGAAACGTTTGGGAATTCGTGGGGTGAGCAAAGGAGTCGAAGCAGCACTGGGGAATTCGTGGGGTGAGAGAGAGGGAGAGAGAGAGGGAGAAAAAAAAAGCTGTCAATAACGCCGCCGTTCTCTCTTAGACTACTCTTCCTAGTTTCCCTCCGCCGCTTCTTTAATGACGGTATGGAGGCAACTACTAATAGAGGCCTAAAAGAGTAAGCTTGGTGATCTTCTCGAGATGTCGATAGGCCATTAGCTTTCAATCTGAAGAGGAGTTGGAGTTCTCCATGGAGAGCACGAGGATGGAGGCAGGTGAGTAGGAAAGGTTGCTCCTTTCGTCCTCTTTGGGTCTTTTTCTCACTTGGGTCATGATAAATTTCGATCCTCTTGTGCTCCTCCTTGTTTCGTTTGGGATTTTTCCATTGGATTTCAAGGTTGCGGAGGAGGCAAGGATCTGTACGAGGAGCTATGGAGGTCTTGCGCAGGGCCGCTTGTGGAAGTACCAAGAGTTGGAGAAAGAGTCTTCTACTTCCCTCAGGGTCATATGGAGCAGGTGAGGAGGATAACAGAGTTCATAACCCCATGTCTTCTTGTTTCTCTTTATTAATGTGTGGTTTCATATGTGTATGTGTATATAGTTAGAGGCTTCGACGAATCAGGAGTTGGACCAGCAAATTCCTCTCTTCAATCTTCCTTCCAAGATTCTCTGCAGTGTTCTTGACATCCAATTAAGAGTAAGTGAGCATTCAATTACTTGATCAATTTTTAGAAGGTTATTTAAGTGATATAGGTGAATTTGGTTCATGGCAGGCCGAACCTGATACAGATGAAGTTTATGCTCAGATTACGTTGCAACCTGAGCCAGATGTAAGAAACCAATTGATTCATTTCTAAATGTTCTCAATTTGTGTAGTCTTGGATTTTGACAATTTGGGTATATGATGAATTCCTTGGGCTCATGAATGGAAAATTATCCTATTTGGACTTGATCTTGATAGCAAAATGAGCCTACTAGCCCCGACCCGGTCATCCCCGAACCGCCGAGGCCGACGGTCCAGTCCTTCTGTAAAATTCTGACGGCATCCGATACAAGCACCCATGGTGGATTCTCTGTTCTTCGGAGGCATGCCACAGAATGCCTTCCTCCACTTGTAAGTAACCATATTTTGTCTTACTGGTTTTTTGTATTCTTGATTTAGGTGATTAGTTTCTTGGATGCTTTCATTCTCTTATCAGGACATGTCACAGCAGACGCCAGCCCAAGAGCTGGTTGCTAAGGATCTCCACGGCTTTGAATGGAGATTCAAACACATTTTCAGAGGTATAGATGATGTTTCTTATTGTTTCGTTTGACAATTAGGAATAAATCTCTCTTACATCAAGCTACTTTCACTGTGAGGAAATTCTTGTTGTTTTTTTGTTTAATGTCCAATTGCCCCACTATCAATGGTGTAGGCCAACCGCGTAGACATTTACTTACCACTGGATGGAGTACCTTTGTTACCTCCAAAAGATTAGTTGCTGGGGATGCATTTGTTTTTTTAAGGTTTGTTGAGCTGTTTTTCTTATTCTATTGGTGAATTTGGTGTTAAATACTGTAACTTGTAAGCAACTATGAGATTTTGTAATTGTACAGAAGTGAGACTGGAGAGCTGCGTGTGGGAGTAAGGCGTCTCGTGCAGCAGCAAAGAACTATTCCAGCATCGGTGATATCAAGTCAGAGCATGCATGTTGGAGTGCTCGCCACTGCATCGCATGCGGTTGCAACTCAAACTTTCTTTATTGTCTATTACAAGCCAAGGTTCGAAAAGAGAGGGTACTTTTTTCAGTCTACTTCTGTTTCGTTGGATTTTTGTTGTTTTCTGTTGAGGAAATTGTGTTTGTATTATTGATGCATATGAATCAGGGCAAGTCAATTTATCATCAGTATGAACAAGTACATCGAAGCTGTTAAAAGTGCTCTGACAGTAGGCATGAGATTCAAGATGAGATTTGAAGATGAAGATGTCCCTGACAAAGTGTTAGTTGCTTGTCCATGATCATATGTCTGATTTCTTGCTTTCCTGTATGATTCATTGACAAGTTCTATTGATGAACTTTGCCAAAATCTGTGATTTTATTTTTCATATGTTTTTATGGTTTCTCTGTTAAAATGTTTGTAGGTTTTCTGGAACTATAGTTGGGGTTGGCAATATTTCTTCTCAATGGCCAGGTTCTAAGTGGAGATCATTGAAGGTTGAGGAGTTCCTATTTTGTTCTAAACACCTTGTTTCTTCATGCTTGCGCCTTTTCTCAGATGTCTGTTTGCCTCAGGTTCAATGGGATGAAGCTGCAAATATTTCCCGACCGGAGAAGGTCTCTCCATGGGAGGTTGAGCCTTTCTCTGCCACTGCACCTGCTTTAAATGTTCCTCAGCCGCTGCCTATCAAAAACAAAAGACCAAGGCAACCCGTGGACATTCCTGATCTACAATTCCTTGGTAGACTAGCTAACACGTTTACTTTCTGATAATATTCTGCAAAAGTATAGGATAGATTTTCTTTGACAAATACTTTGTCCTCTTCTTTCTAGGTGTAGAACTTGTTCCAGCATTCCAGTATTCAGGAATGACGCGATCACATGATCTAACTGCATTAAGTAGTACCATTACCCAAAACAGTGAGCCTCATGTTATCTGGCCGAACATGCAGAATGAAAACAGGGGAAATGCTACAATTAAAGATCCAAGCACTCATGATTCACTACTATTGGATGGCTGGCTGAAGGACTTCCATTCTCCGTTCAAGAGCTCATCATCTTCACCGACCGAAGTTCCTCTAAAGCTATTTGAGAACATGAATAAAGAGACAAATTTTTCTTTATGGCCTGTTATCTCTGGTGGTATTACTGAGGACCCTAAGGTGATGTTGCACAATGGTTTAGAAGAAGAGAAGAAATCTGGGAGTCCTATCAGCGGTTATCGTCTGTTTGGAGTTGATTTGTTGAATCACTCAAACAGCACTGCTTCTGCTGAGAATGCATGTGGTGCACCAGTTTGCACATTGCTAAATGGTGCTGAGGATCGTCCTTCTAAGGAGACTGGTTCTACTGAAAACATGGACCAGCAGTCAGAACTTTCAAAAGTATCAAAAGAACAGAAGCAAAGCCAACAGGAAAGTCCTAAGGAGATCCAAAGCAGATTGAACTCTTTGACAAGAAGCCGCATTAAGGTAAAAAAGAAACTTGAATTTTATCCCTTCGGCACTGCAGTGCATCACTCAGTCTTGTGCTATTAATTTATGAACTCCAAAATGATGCTGGTGTTTATTATAGGTTCAAATGCAAGGCATTGCTGTTGGCAGAGCTGTAGATTTGACAATTCTGGAAGGGTATGCTGAACTGATTACAGAGCTAGAGCAGATGTTTGAGATAAAAGGAGAGCTTCGACAGCGTGACAAGTGGGAAGTGGTTTTCACTGACGATGAGGGTGATATGATGCTAGTGGGAGATGATCCTTGGCCGTAAGATTTTATTAAGCTTTTCTCTTTCTTTTTCTGTCCTGTTACCCTATAGTTTGATCGCATTCTCAGTTTATGTTAAGATTAATGCCTAATATTTAGAATGTCATTGCTGCAGGGAATTTTGCAAGATGGCCAGAAAGATCTACATCTACGCAAGTGAAGAGCTGAAGAAAATGATGCCTAGAAGCAAGTTTCTTGCTGCTCCATCCGCTGATGAGAACAAAGCAAGCAGCAGGATTGCTGCTACTCTTGTTCAACATGAGCCTAAAACTGAATTGTAAATGCTTAGCTGCAGCACTGGGAGGTGGTTATTTTGATCCTTCCAACTGCAAATTATTGCTTTATCATCCTTAACATATGATGGTTTGGTTGATGCATTAAAGAAGCCAACTACAAGCAGCATCACTGCAATCTTGTTCTTTTAGGAGAATCGTAGGATTGACGGCACTTAGTTTTACAGAAGTAAAGCTAAAGGTGGGTGGGTTAGCTCATTTCCAGTTGCTTTTAGGATTCAGGAGAAGAGAGCAAGTGGAGCGAACTACATCGAACACTGTGTTTTAGGTTATCCGATGCTTGATTTTATCATTATCTTAAGTTTCTGCTGTCATCTATTAGGTTAAGTTTTCCTTTTATATGCTTGATCTATCCATGTAAAAATATATGATTGCAAAGTACTGTTTGGAGTATGGTTTGCTGGTTAATAGAATTTTGTTGAGGATATTGTCTTTCAGCTTAATTATATGTTTGCCATTATATAAATTGTGTCAATCTTTGTAATATTATTGATATCTTTTGTTAAATATAGATTATAAAAATTATCGTTCTCCAACAGCTAGTTAACTTGGTATCAGAGCAGATGTTCTAAGTTTGAAAATCCTTATCCGAATAAATTAAGCGCACTTCTATGGCTTATTAAAATATCTCCTCAAATGTGAAGGAGAGTGTTAAATATAAAATATAAAAATTATGATTCTCTATCTAAGTTTTTTAAAAGTAGCTGGTGAGTCAATATCTTTGACTTAAACAAAGAAAATCATTACACTTTCTTATGGACTTCTTCACGGAGGAAGGAAACCTATCCTTTTCCATTATCATTGTCTCCCTCATGCATTTATCAACTCCATGGACACCTCAAAGAACTTGTCATGAACGGTGCTTGCATCTCATAAGATCATACTTTTAAAGTTGATAGACTGGATTCTGATAAGGAACATCCATCAGAACAGTCAGTAGATGATTACTGTGTTCTTGTATCTCCTGCAGTTGCTCTCTAGTTCTTTTAAGCTGCAACTGGAGGTCCTGAATGCACTTCTGCAGGTAAGAGATGGCATTGGTGCATCCATGGACAGGGTCTCTTAGCCTTTCATTGGCTTCATACACCATGCTCTTTACTGCATCTTCTCTCTTTTCTTGATCTACCATCTGTTTTCAACCAAATTTTTGGCATGTTAGGAATTTTATACTATTTATTTTGTAAGAAAAAAATCTAATAAATTGCAATCTAGTCACAAAAATAAAAATAAGGAGAATTTATTGATACTTAAAAGAAATAAGATCAGGAGAGAGATTTTTGTCCAAACTATAGGGGTAGTTTGTGTTTAGCCATTCTGTGAAAGAGAATAGCAGTGACTAAGAAAGAACACTGCTCACCTGAAGCATCTTGATCACATTGCTTGCACCAAACACCTTATGAACACTAGCAAACTTCTCCGGCTCGCCGGCCGGGAAGTAGAGGGCCAGCGTGCAGTCGCGGCTGCACTTCCGGTGAAGCGTCCGGCACGCCGCACAGGGCAACTCAGGCTTTGGACTTGCCCAGACTGCTGAATCCATGCAGATAGAAAGAAGGTTAGTTTTAATTGTCACCCTCTCATGGGACAACCACCAAAGCAACCTCATTTAGGGCTTATATAGGAAGTCCAAGTAGTCATGAGATATTGATCATATGGGCAGAGAGAAACTTCTAGTGTGATGATGACAATTATTCAAAGTTGGAGACTCTGAATGAGAGCTAAGCTACAAGACACCCTAATAATTAGGCACTGAAGATGGAATGAGGGTAGACTTTAGTGTACTTGACTAGGTTTGGTTCTGTGTTTTGGATGGATCTTAGCTAAGGTGGAAGGGGGAGAATGTCAGCTTGTTCTAGGACTAGAGCCTATATGAACCCTTAATTACCTATCTCCTGACCTTGTTAGGCTTCAAGCCTGCCTAAATCATCAAGTTGTGCTCTCTAACTAATGAAGATGGATGGATTCATTAGCAACTAATTGTAGTTAAGTAACAATCATCATGTCATTAGAAGAAAAAAAAAGGGGGGGCATAGTGTCTATGTTCATGATATTGCATGCATGCACATAGTACAGTACTTGGGTACTTACTACTCTTTCTAAATAGATATAAATCAATGGCTATCTACGGTAGGATGACACTTAGACTCCATGCGTGCATATTGGTTTTTTATTTACTTTAACTATTATTTTGGCTAAGTTATGTATTTCTTTTAAAGAAAGTCCGATAGATATTTCATTAAGCATTAAATTATGGTTACAACGTGATACACAAATGAACAAGAGAGATGGGATAAGATTCTAAAATAAACCCCACTCTTGGCTAAAGACATATTGATCAACAAAAGGACCCAAGGTATCAACATGTAACTTAACAACTACTCATGCAAGAAGAGTATAAGAGGGGATAGGATATCAACCCTAGAACAAGCCCCCCTCTTTGCCATGGAAGGCAACCCAACAAGCAAGAATGACTCTTTCTATCCAAATTAAACCCAACACACATAGAGACCAACTAACCCAACAAACCAACTAAACAAAATTACCAAATCAGGCCAAGCCACAAGAGATCCCTAAGAAACACTTACTAAGCAGCGGCAGATCTACTGTTGGGTAGCCATAGATCCGGTAATAGGGTAGGGCGGCTAAAGGAGACAACAGCAGCGGAGGGAGGCAGAAAGGGATTACTACCTGGATCTCTTGCTCACCAGAGGGGCCAGGTAAGAAGAATGAGAGAGGTTTCAATAGAGGAGGAGGCGACGAAGGGCAGAGCAAGGTTCTAGCGGAGACAAAGACGGAAGAGAGGCGGAGTGAGGATTCGACGGAGTTGGAAACAAGGGAGTGGATCTGGAGAAGAAGATGGGGGGCGATGAGGAGTGGCGATGAGGAGCGACGACGGACGCGGTGGAGAGTAGCACCGACAAGTTAAGGGAGAAGAGGAAAAAAGAGGGAGAAAAGAAGGGGAAAGGGAGAAGAAGAAGAGGAAAAAGAGGAAGAAGAGAAGGGGGGAAGGGAGAGGAAGAAGAGAAGGGAAAAAGAGCATCCCCTTCCCTAGCTAGTCAGCTAGGGGAGAAAAGAGAATAAACCTCATCGACAGCTACGACGAGGGAGGAAGGGAGGAATCCCTTTTAGAGGGACAAAAGACCTACACCAAACCCTAACAAAGCTAAACATCTATGAACTATGAGTTAATATTACTTGTATTACCGATAAATAAATTAAAAATATGACACCTTAAGATTCCCTAAACTATGGCATACATTGATAGATGAAGCTTACAATCGGGAGAGATTAAGAGATCATTGAGCGTGAGGAGAAATGATGACAAATAAGAGTAAAAAAATAGTTACATATCAATTTCAGATTAAACAAAAAAAAATGAAAGTTGACAAAATTAGAAGATGGAATCATTCTAAACAACTTAATTAATCTCGTGCTCCACGCGATTGACATGTAAACACCGAGGAAAAAAAAATTTAAAAAGAAGAAAACAAAAAACAAAAAAAAACAAAACTGGATGTAAGAAAAATCGTGCTGAGGTGACAATAACCTACCCAGTTTTATTCTATTTTCCTCCTTTGCTTGGATGCAAGCATGCATGTAAACGGAAGGGAAGAAAAAAATGCGTCCAATGCCACAAATCTTCAACGCTTGAAAGTTCGAGGAATTTTGGGGTCCACCTTTCAAGTTTGTTTGAAATTATTATTACTGTCCCCAACTCTTTCCAACTTTGTTCTTAGGCTGGAAGCTTCATGTACTTTAAATTGGATATGTTTTATTTATCATTCATACACCACATTCTTTTTTAATTGTAAATTACTGTGGCTCAGGTCGTTCAAACCTCTTTCCAAGAACGCTCATGGGTATCAGAATGTTTGAAAGTTTGGAGATCAAAGAGGCTTTTGTAATTTAAGTGGATATATTTTATATATTTTATACCTCTATATGGGCAGTCTATACTAGCGTCTATTATTATAAATCGAAAAATATAGAGTAAATTTGTACTTCTCTATTAATTATTAGTAATTTCTCTAATTGTCTCCACCGTACATAGAGTAAAGCCAAACCACATAAACTCTATTGTTTGTGATTATTTTTGTATTTGTTTGGTTTGGTCTTGTATTATATTTGTTGATCATGGTATTTGTATCATATTATTTGGGTATACTCAGCATAATTATGCAGCTTTTATACACCACTTCAAATGCAGACAAATTATAAATATATAGTATATGCAACTCGTTATATCACACTATAATAAATGACAGAAAAATAGAGAGTTAAAATATATCGCCAAAGTTAGAACTTAGATATCATTTTATCAGATAACCCATTAATATAAAAGCTTTGACTATTAGCAACAATATATATTAGTATATCATAATATTAATGGTTAGAAAATAAAAATGGACTATTAAGGTTTACACATGACCTCTAGGAAATGCAGGTCGAATTCCATACTAAATAATTAGTTGAACCAAAACTATAAGATATTAGATAACAACTAACCGTGTATATTATGCCAAAAACTCATTAAATATCTTAAAAGTTAAAATTATTGAGTAACTGATCAAAATTTGGGTTGAACATTATGACTAGGGCTCTCAGAAAGGCCCATGGGCTCGTTTAGAGCTTGGCTCAAGCTCGGCTCAAGCACTAAATTAGCCGAGTCAAGCCGACATTGGCTCACTCAAGTTCAACTCGATTATGCCCGTTTATTATTTTTAAACCGTTGGATCTTAATCCAAGGGATGATACTATGTGTATATAAATAGAAACCCTATCCTCTCAAATATCCATCCACAAACTCTCTCTCGTCTCACCATCTCTCTAATATTCATCCCCAAACCCTCTCTAATACCCAAGCGACTGTCGCCCTCCCACTCCTCTATCGATCCCTTGTTGTGGGACGTCCATCGTCATCAGAGACACCACGTGGCAGATCGATGCATACGAGTCCAAAAGAAACCAACTAATCGCAGGAGCTGGTCCTTTGGTGCATGTATGTTCATATTTACATAGTTCTGTTTGTTTGTATCCTTAAGAAGTGTGGAGAGGAACGGACTAAGAGGCAACAAGTATTGTTAAAAGGGAAGGAAAAAAATGGCATTGTAAATCCTGACAATTGTGGTGGATAATTGGAAGCTAGTTGCTGTAGATAATTAGAGGCTAGGGTGGATAATTGTGGATTATTCATCGTCGCTGTGTAATCGGAAGCTAGTTGAGCTAGAAGCTTCTTAATTTTTCTCCGCCGGTAGTGGGAAGGAATTTGCCTCTACATTTTGTGGATTGCTTATGAGCTGATGAGTCGAGCTCGAGCAAGAAAAATCTACATCTTGAGCCGAGCCGAGCTGGGCCCAGCTTGCTCAAGCTCGGCTCATTTACACCCCTAATTGTGACTTTGTTTATTCTATATAAGATTATTTTAATAATAAATTTATGTACACCTCTTAAATAAAAATTAGATATATCTATAACTTTCTTTCATAGTTTATTACTTGATTATAAAATGTAATGGTTACTAAATTATGAATAAGTATGCTAGCTGTAATAAAAATCTTACTTAGAAAATAGGGTTAATTACGTCAACATCTTCTAAACTATACCTAATTTTTACGAAGGGACCATAGACTTTGGATGTAAGTGAAATGACAAACGATACCTCTAATAAATATATCACATTATTAATTTTTAAATAAAATAAATTTAAAAAGTAAATGACATAATTGTCCTCAACTAACTTAACCTGCTTCCTCCCTCCTCTCTCTCCTCCCTCCTCCCCTATCATCATTCCCTCGAGATTCGCGCCTTTCTCCCCTCATCTTTCCTCCCTCCTCCCCCGTCATTGCTCCTCCTCTCCCTCTCCTTTAATCTCCATTTCCATCCAAGAGAGCTGACGTGACCAAGGTAGTGGTCACGACCACGACTAGCAGTTTCATTCTCTCGGCACTCATATTCATCGCCCTCTAACGATGCTCTGCACAATAGAAGGAGATGAAGTCGCTGAAGAACCCTTACCACTCTGATAACAAGAACATGCGACTCGAGAAGCTATGGAAATGGAGCTAGTTTCTACAATCTCAGCTTTCTCAAGCGATCCAATGGTTAGGTCAGCTGCACCATTGTCTCTGCTGCTTTCACTGCCACTAGGGAGATTGAGTCCAACTCCACCGCCATTTAGGATTCCATTGCCACCATTGTTGCCTCTATTGCCTGCTCAATCAAGTCTAGCGCCGCCGCCACTAACGTCACTAGCACTGGAGCAACTAGTCTTAGCTGTTAACGTCATGGCTCGTCCGCCTCCATCTCCACCACTTCCTCCGCACCTGGTCGACCAATTCCCACAGCATCACAGCTACCAACCCTGCCTCCTCCTTGGGGCACACCATCTCCTCCTCTGCTTGGTCGGCCAAGTCTAGTAGCATCATAGCCACCTCACGACCCACCACCTCTTCCAGCTCTAAAAGGGTCACGCCCATAGTCATCGACGCCACTGCCTCCGTTGCGAGGGATCGAAGTGCCGTCATCGTCAAGGCCATTGCACCTGGTGATTGTGGAGGAGGGAGGGTAGAAGTCGGTGATGGTGAATGAAGGAGAAAAATGATTTAATATGATATAAGAGTTGGAAAGTTAAATTATATTAATATAAATTATTTTATCTTAATTTAATTAAATGGTCAAATAAAAGTTACGAGAGTATTTTGGCCATTTCAAATTATGACTATCATGTAAGCTAACTCATCTAATTCTTTTGACGGTACACTAACGAAAGGATGACATTGAAATTCTCAAAAGTTTAGGACGAATATTGTAACTTAACAAAGTCTGAGAGGTCTCCGTAAAAATTAGGTATAGTTCATGAAGTGTTAACTTAATTAACCTTAGAAAATATATGTAACTTGATCAACCCTTCTATCAGTAATAGAATTTTATGTATAACTTATCGTGCGACTTATCTTATACAAAATTTGACAAGAATATATGTGAATGTTTAATTGTAAAATATATTTAAAAAAAATTTAATTCATAAATAATATATCTCTTATACACAAACCAAACACTACCTATATCTAGTTTCAATCCATTGGGTTAAAAGTGAAGCCAAATTGTTTTAGACCGTAAACTAATTGAGTTGCTATAAATTTTGGAGACATAAGTAATCTCGCATTAAGTGTGAAGAGTAACCGTGACATGCGGCATGTGATTCCCTAATAATTTGTTGGAGTGCAAAATCTTTCAAGGTTAAAAGATAATTAATCCATGATTAAGACTAATATTCTAAGGTTTATGTCATTGTTCTTGGAGTATTATACTTAAAAGTCTCCTTCAAGTCTCATCATACCACTTTGTATCTCTTTGTTTTACAGACTTAATGAAAATATTAAGTTAAGTATGAATATATTGTCTAATACGTCGTCTTACTTTATCCTTATACAATATCCGGAATAATATTTTAAGTCTCTGTTTGGCTCTCCAATATATATATATATATGTATATATGAAGGGTTCATTATCCATGGAATAAACCCCTCATTATTCATGAATAGCAACCCAACGGGTATAAGGGGATTTATTATTATTAAAAGTAGTTCTGATATTTAACACAAATTAATTGCCTATTATAAATTTAATATATTATAATGTTTATAAAAAAAAATAAGAATTATTATGGGACCTAAAACATAATTCAAAGCCCATGACTTTTAGTGGGCCAGGCCCACTAATCCTCTCTCGGTGCCTGAATCTGACGGCTACTGTGCTCCTCCCCTTCCTCAAGATTCGCGCAAAATTGCCAAGTAAACAGAGACATTTGCATTTAACGTCCTGAGTTTTATAATTATTACGTTTAAAACGCTGACTTTTTCTCACAATAGCATCCCCTTGTTTCCATATTATAAATATAAATCTCTTGGATTTATCAAATCTTATCTAAATGAAACCACAATTACTAACTATGTAAAATTGCAAACCACCAATATCCATTCACTTTTATTGCTTCTATTAAGAGGATAAAAATTGGGTCAGCTTAAGATTTTGGATAACATAATTATTAGATCTCGTAAAAGCCTATAGGTTAGGATAAGAGCGCAAAATCTCTAGATTCAATATGGGCCGGGGTCGATCCGCACACAATATAAAATTTATGTCAATGCATCGATTGTGTGTATTTAATTAATATGATTGACTTCCGAAAAAATATATATTGGGTTATAAGATATAAGCAAGTATAATCATCGATTGTGCACAATAGATATATTTGTATGCATATGTGTTGCCCCGACACTAAATCACAATCCGGCCTTTATTTTTCTAGTAAATAATAGAATTTTACTTAGGTATTAGATTTAATTATATTTTACTCCTCTATATTTTATCTAAGTATCACTCTGCGTACAAATCACTCCCGAGAATTTTGAAAATCTATAACTAAACTCATTTGTTAGTTTATCATCATACTAATTAGACGAAAAAGGTCCCATGACTACCTTGTCTTTGCTAAGTTATATTCATATAAACTTAATTACCTTTACGTTGGTGAATAAATATTTGTTTGCATCTTCTTTCTCATCCATACTACCCAACTCCTAATTCACTTTATAAATCAGAAGGTGAAATATTATTCCAATGATTAGTGCGTAAATATGTCATTAATAGTATACATAACTCATAGTATATAATCATATCAAACGTAACAATATATAATAATCATTCAATAGTTTTGTATGATTATAAAAAAAAATTTGAATCAATGCATCATCATAGATATAGGACCACTATCCAATGCTTTCTCGATTAGAATGGGTTCATAACATTCATACTCATTGCTCAGATCCAATTCAAAAAACTGAGATACGAATAATGTGTTTATCTATACTTATCTCTATATATAATTATATAATCATGCTAAGAAGCGACAATAAGATGCATACATATAAAAATTACATAATATCCCTTTTGAGAAAGCTATCTAAGGATAAGGATAAGACTACTTAACTAATTCACTTCTTAGAGCATCTCCTCTCTAATCCACCGGGCTCTATATTTATTATTTAATTAATATAATAAATATATTTATATATTATATTTTAAATTATTTAATAAGTTCTTTTAATATTATTATTTTTTAATAAAAAATATATGGTTAGAAAATTTTTATTGATATCTTTATGATAAGACTAATATTCACTAGTTTCAGAAATAATTTTAATTACTATTTTTTTATTTAAAAACATTAAAATTATATTATATAAAATAAAAATAAAATATTTAAAATAAAATTAAATAATTTAATATTCTACTCATTTTAAAGGTCTCAATGAGAGCATTCTAATGACACTATTTTTGTTAAAAATTAATTAGTAAAACTAATTATATATTTATTTTAATTAATTAGATTATTTAATAAATGATACAGAAGAAATTTAAATTTTCGGATTTAAACTTTTGTATGACAAAATTGATATTTTTAAAAGTTAAATAGTATTAGAATTGGACTCTAAATTTTTCTCCAAATTTGAAGCTCTAATGTAGTTGGCTTCAAATTTGGAGCCATATTTAGAGTCCGATTAGAGCTCCATCGGGCTCGGGCTCCAAATTTAGAGTGTTGGAGCCCGGTTGGAGATGCTCTTAAATAAGTTGTGAGTAGTCTAATCCCTGAGAGAGCACCCTGAGAGAGCAGGATGGAGATGTCTAGGTGGGTAACCTAGGAGAGACGAGTTTGAGCGGAGAGGGATGGAGATAAAGAGGATGAGATAGGAAAGGAAAATATTTTCCAAAAGGGTTTAGGGTAAGTCAACTGGAGGAGTAAATAAATAAATATATAAACAAGATATCATCTAGAAAAGAAAAATTTCTAGTACTCATCTCTATCATTCTTTATTATAATTAATATTGTTCTTATTATTACTACATGTATATATCATGTTAATTAATTCTAACTTTAACGTCATAATTACTATTACTATTATCATTTATTTCTCTTTTATTATTATTATTATTATTTAAATAATATTTACTCGTACTAGTTTATTATAGCTAATATTGTTATTACCAGAGGGGTTAATATTGATACTATTTTATTTTTATTTTTATTTTTTATTTTTATTACTGCAAAGGGTCTCAAACATAATAAGTGATTTTTTTAAATAGAAAATATAATAAGTCAAGAAGGCAGGATGTTAAATACAAATTTCCCTATAAAACTGGCAAGACGCATGTATACTTATTGTTCCGAAACACCTCCCCTTTCCTCCGAACAGACTCGAAGAAGAGATCAAAACTCCACCTAATCCCCATCTCGATCTAGGGTTAGGATTTTTCGCCATGCCCAAGAACAAGGGAAAGGGAGGCAAGAACCGGAAGCGCGGCAAGAACGAGGCCGACGACGAGAAGCGCGAACTCGTGTTCAAGGAGGACGGGCAAGAATACGCGCAGGTGCTCCGCATGCTCGGGAACGGGAGATGCGAGGCGATGTGCATCGACGGCACGAAGCGTCTCTGCCACATCCGCGGCAAGATGCACAAGAAGGTGTGGATCGCCGCCGGCGATATCGTCCTCGTCGGACTCCGGGATTACCAGGATGACAAGGCTGATGTCATCCTCAAGTACATGCCCGATGAGGCGCGACTGCTCAAGGCGTATGGGGAGTTACCTGAGAGCACCAGGCTTAACGAGGGCATCGCCGGGGGGCTTGATGAGGAGGACGACGGCGCCGGGGATGACTACATCGAGTTCGAGGATGAGGATATTGATAAGATATGAAGATGGAGGAGAAAGGTGTGATCTTTGTTTCTAATCCATATAAAGAAAGGAAAGATTGATTTATATGAACTTCTAATGCTTGCTTCTGTAGTAATTTTGGAAATCTAGGGTTTCTTACTTATACACTTTTATCTGCAGTATGGTATTTGATAATTAAGGTAATTTCTCATGTCAGGATGTGATCACTGATCACAAGATATATGAATGGAATTTGCAACACTTGTTCTTGTTTTTTCTCACATTAATAAGTGGAATACAGGGCAAGCAGTTGTAATCACCTAAATCACTAAATTGGAGCCCACTTTATGAGGAAATGATCCTCTTTTGTAGAAGAACACTGATCGTCTGATCTTGTCCTGAGTTGCAATATTTTAGGGAATTAGAGCAAAAGTTGTTTATTATTTTTCTCTTACTTCTTACTGTTAAGGGGTTATTTTCCTTCTTTTACCTTCTCTAGGTACAATATTGTTGTTTGGGTTCTTTTTCTTAAGATTGCTTGCTTTTGATAATATCTAAACTTAGTTTCGTTCCATTAATAGATTTATTTTTTACTATGTCTGCTTATGTTGTTCAAGAAATCTAGAGCAGTTGCCTGATTCAGTGAGCTACACTTGTCTGTTAGCTTCTGCGATATGATCTGTTTTGATGCGAAACTAGGAAGTTTGTTTTTTGGTTGTTCTAGTATAAGTCGACTTTGCAGCACTATTTTATTGAAAGACTACTGTGTTAGGAGCTTCAGTTGATTCTTTAGAATATGTGATAGAACTATAGAAGTTTGTGATTTTATATTGTTGCATTATAAAGTGATATTGTTATTGTAATAAGTTTTAACTTATGATGCTATGTGTTGGATTGTAGAATGATCCATGGGACAAATTTTGTTATTTATATATATCTGATGTTTGATTGTATATGATAGTTGGTTGTACTCAGACTTACTCTTTTGGGTTGGGGAACTGTTTGAAGTTTGCTTTTCTTTGTCGTTACTTTTGCAAACTTAAGTACATGAACATTGTATATTTGTTTCCTTTTTGTGCTATTCAGTGAATGTATCCAACAAGTATACCTGTTCCATCTCAAGTTTTGCTCTTCTCCTGCTTCTAATTTCAGAGCTCAACATATCTCCTGCTGTAAGTCAATGAGAATATGTCTTGTTGAATGTCATGAAAAGGTGTCATTAGGCTTTCAGATATGGACAATACAAAGGTCATTCTATATCTTTTAACATGCCTGGTTGACGCCAAATAGCATACTTCAATTTATTTTTTAATTAATTTTTGTTCCATGAAGATGGAGTATTTGCGGGTGTTTGAGAATTATCTTAGTTACTTTGTTATTGCAAAGAGTGTCCACTGTGTTGGAGATAATCTGCAACTTGATCATATGTGTCATATGGTTGTATTGGTTCTTTCTTTTATGCCAATATCTTACTTGAAAGTATTTTAGCATTGATATTTTTGTATTTTTAGAGCAGAATTCTCATACATGTGATTTAACTTGTTCATTACAAAGATCAATGAGGATTCTCATGATTACAAGTACATTTTACCACCAAAAAAGAAAAAAGTGTCCTGTGTTAAGAACTGTTGTGTCTGGGAGTTAATGGAATATAAGAGTAATGGTAAGTTTTGGAATGATTGGACTGTCAACTAACTTCAGTCCTTATAGTGTTTATATTTATCATGATTCATGTTTGGCCACTAGCCACTGGTCTGCTCAAAGTGGGAGATGACTAAATGAGTGGGACAGGGACAGCCAGGTCAGACAGATGTTTAAAGGTTGACCCTGCCCAAAAGTAAAATACTAATGGTAATAAGTACAAAAAGTCCATTGATAATATATGAAAAGAAGTAATTGTATTGTGACAAACAATACTGAATTAATTAGTATACAACACTTTTTGTGTCTAACACTGACTTGAATTTGATCCAAAAAGCATACTTAAAATAGATTGACCAATGAGGAGGCTTGGCTTGTCTTTCTTAAAGCTTTACAGATGGTGGTTTTGCCGCTGATACATTTGATAGCTTATTGATTTTCTCAGTGACTTTGGATGCCTCTAGAAGCCTATTTTATCAGCCTCTAAATTTATCATTGATTTGTCTCCTTGGTGCAAAATCCATGTGTCAGTTTATATCTGCTTAGAAGTTAGAACTATGTGCGCAGCAAGATACCGGCATATATATTATTGAATAAATATCTAAGTTTGTTAATGTTTTATATTTTACTGCTTCATTTGTTTCTTTGTTATTTTTGTTATTGCATATCATTTTTACATTGTCTGATCATCGCAGGTAAACTTGATGTAGACTGAAGAGAGTATACAACCACAAGAAAATTAAGAAAGAAATGGATGCGTAAATTCTTGCAAGAAACAAGCAAATTGTAAACAATTTTCCTCGATCTTGTGGGTTTTGGGACTCCTAAGAAAATAAAGTTTCCATTTGATCAGTCTGTTTCAGTTTTTGAGTACCTTTAATTATTTTATGCTTACATTTCCATGTATGCTGTTTGTTAAAAAGCCAGTTTTGCTACCTCATCTACTTTCTGAAGTAGTTGTTGCATCCTTTGGGTTCTGTACTGCCCATATATTTGAAGATTGGTAGAACTGGAAATTTTCTTGAATTCTCGAATACCTGTCAAACTCCAGCATGCATCTATCAAGGAAAATGGATGGTATTATTACATTAGGTAAACGGTCACTTTCTTTCCATGTAGCATCATCTTGAATTTTGTTTTCTTGGGAGCTTGGGGGAGTATGGGATATTTGAATGTAATAATTTCCTTTAGGTTCTGCTTGTAATAGAGCTTATAACACCTATGACCCTTTTATTGATTCCTAAAGTGCAGTGTAGTTACAGTTTTGAGTACTATCCAACTCTCTGCATGGAAATATATTTTTCGCTCTTCTTTTACAAAAATGCTTTTGAATTATTACCGCGTTTCGACATTAATTGTGGTTGTCATCTCCATTTCTCCAAAAGTAATTTGATCACTAAAACAACCTTCTCTTCTTTGCCTTCTTTCTCCTTGTAATTTAGGGTTTATCTTGCTACTAGCAATATCTGCCAGGTGCAAGGCTGAGTAAGATTAAAATTATGTAGACAAAAAAACAACTAGTACTACTAGAGCTAAATGTTACTATCTAGTACTATTATGCACCATTTGTATGCCTCCTAGACTAGTTAGTAGTTAGATGGTCACCAGTAGTGACCACCACACTGTTCACATGACCTTGTACTAGATATGAATGGCTTTTAGAGCTAACAATAAATAGGATGCAGTTATTACATGCAATGGCGTGGACTATGTGGAGAAACCGTGAGCTTTTAGTTTCATGATCAATTTTTTTTCTTTTTACATTTATGTCTCGAGAACTGGAGTACATATTAATTACTAGTAAATTGCCTCTCTACTTTGGCGAGGAGCAACAAGTAAACTACATGCCCCCTTTTCCTTTGTTACTTTTTTTTTATTATATATTTTTGCGTCAAAGGAAGTAATGGAATTTAATTGGATAAAATCCAACCTGATCTAATTCCTTCTCTGAGCTTGGTGGGATATGAGTTAATGTTTTCTTGTCCATCTTAATATTCAAATTTGTATATATATTCAAATAGTCTATACAGATATAAATATAAGGTGAAGAATAATATTCAAATATATCTTGTGTAGTTAAAATATTATAAAAATAGTGATATAAAATATTGTTTCTTTATTTTTTTTCATAAATTTCTATTATATTTTTCACATAAATTTACTGATAAATTTTATTAATATCACAAGTTTTTATGGTTCAAAAAATAAATATGAATACATCCGCTATTCCATCCATATTTGTATTTTTACTTAACAAATATAATAATTAAATTTATTATCTGTTTACTATTCCTATTCATATCTATATATATATATATATATCTCTCTCTCTCTCTCTCTATATATATATATATATATATGGATATTATTCTCACCCCTTATTGTAGGAATTTGATCAGATCCTGATCACAGACGGGGTCTTACAATAGTCACGTGCAGCTCGTGACAGTCGTACGAATTAATTTTCGCATGGAATAGTTTTAATTCGGCTTTACGAAACTACCCTCCGAATCCGAGAGAGAGGTAGCGAGGGTCATCAGACACCCGAAAGGAGAATATGACAGGCGACAGGCTGTTCGATTTAAAGGGCATTTTTGTCCCTGCACCATGTGCCAAGGCAGTGGGTATGACAGCGTGGACGCGAACATTAGTAGGTAAACGATAAACTATCCAACTACCCTTCTCGCTCAATCCCGTTCCTCACCGTCCGATCTAAATCGGAAAGCTAGTATGATGTGAAGATCGGTGGCGTCCTCGGAATTAGAGAGATAAGATAGGGGTAGTTTAGTAACTTGACGCACGAGGGCAGAGAGAAGAATCAGGCGGCCAGATGGGCCTGCGCAAAGAAAGGAACCCGTCCTCTAAAAAACAGAGGAAGCGGAGGAAAATCTACGGAGATTTTATAAAAAAACCCCATGGTTTGTCTTTATTACTATTTATTGTACAAATTTTATTTTTATTGTCTCAAAAAACTCTAATATTATTCTCTTAATTATAATTATCATATAGATGAGGTAAAATAACTATAGATCTAAAATTATCTTAAAACTCTTAAATGTATTTTTTTTCAAAATAAAATAAGAGTAAGATTTAAAATCAAATGAGAAGTACTTTAGGTTACTTTAGGTACTTTTATTTTTAAAAGTAATAATTTTTTTTAATTTTGTCACTTATTTTGAGGTTAAGTTAATCCAACATATTTTAAAGATATTAAAATCAAAATATAAGGTTAAATGACAATATCTACAGGATAGAGTGTGAATTAAATAATAACAAATTGTAGGGTGTTTTAGTAAATTACCTAAAATTTTATTAGAAAAATAAATATTTTATTCCATGTAATTATTAGGAGAGAGAAGAGAATACTTACCTTCCAAGCGAGCACGGAAACGGTAGCGAGTGAGTAATCTCAGGCAAATAATTCCGCCAGTTTCCTCTCCTTTTTCTTCTCTCTCTTCTTTCATCGTTTCTGCGACTAAATCCGCCGTAGCCTTCCCGAATTCCAATTTGCCGTCTCGGATCCCAAACCCTAGCATATATAATTAGATTTCCTTCCTCCTACCGCCATGCCGGGCCTCGTCGCGCCGCCGGAAGCGCCGCCGCTCCGGATAGCCGTCCCCGACGCCGGCGAAGGTCAGATCCGGCGACCTCGGTCTCCGATCCCGAGGAACAAGGCCCCGGCATCTCCCTCCCCGTCTTCCTCCTCCATGCGACCGAAGCCGTCCCCGGGGAAGAAGAAGATGTCCCCGGCGGCTGCGGCTGCGGCGACGGCGGCGACGGAGGAGTCAGCACTAGATAATCCGGATCTGGGGCCGTTCCTGCTGAAGCTGGCGCGGGACACGATGGCGTCGGGGGAGGGGCCGGGGAAGGCGCTGGAGTACGCGATCCGGGCGTCACGGTCGCTGGAGAGGTGCGAGGGGGCGGAGCTGGAGCTGGCGATGAGCCTGCACGTGACGGCGGCGATCTACTGCAGCTTGGGGAGGTACGGGGAGGCGGTGCCGGTGCTGGAGCGGGCGGTGGCTGTGGCGGAGGCAGGGGCGAAGGGCGAGGGGGAGGGGGAGGGGGAGGGGGAGAAGAAGGGATCGGAGCACGCGCTCGCGGCGTTCTCCGGGTGGATGCAGCTTGGGGACACGCACGCGATGTTGGGGAGGCTCGACCAGTCCATCGCCTGCTACGCCAAGGGGCTCCAGATCCAGATGGAGGCGCTGGGGGAGAACGACCCCAGGGTCGCCGAGACTTGTCGGTGAGTACTCTTTTGCTTCGCTTCGCTTCGTGTTGGTCTCTCGTTAGAGACGGCGACGTCGCCTGCGTACTCCGTGATTCGTGCTTCGCAACGTGACGGTTGTCGCGGTCATGTCGGAAGGTAGGGTGATCGGCTGCTGGATCGATCGTGATCGCCATCAGGGAAGGAGAGGAAAAATTTAATGCGGCTCACGCTAGTGAGACCGGTCGCGGAAGGTTAACTTGCGCGAGATGGTGTGTAAGCCGTGGTAATTTTGACTACTGTGCGCCATAGGATCTTAGGAGACTGGTTGGCTTAGGATCGTAGTTCGAAATTTCGTTTCTGGTCGGGTTTCAATTTGGTTTAAAAAATAAATACTTCGGTCTAAATTTCGTTTTATTGTTTTTAGACTCTTTTTCAATGCGTCATACAAAATTTAATAACATTAAGCATCGAGTTCTGTGCAAATTAAATTTAAGTCAAATCGAATTTAAAAAAATTTATTATTGTGATTATTTTAGTTGGATGCTAATTTTCGGATAAGAGTTTTCAGTTTTGGATGGGATATAGTTCATAGAATTGAAATGCGAGACGTTTGGCGCAGTTTTGGACGAAATTTATAACCCTTTGTGATTAGCTTAAAGCAAGTTAGCATATAATGATTTATTGCCGAAGCTGTCGGTGGCCGCCTCCATTTCCGGTCCACATCAGTGGTAAGTGCTAAAATGCGCTTGAGTCTGATTACCAACCTACGGTGGAGTTGTTGTTGGTAGAAAAGATAATCTGAAGTGCAAATTATGTAATAAAAATTAGAGAAAATATGATTATTAGCTTATATGTTTTTGTTTTTGCTTTTGGAAAATAAAAATATAAGATTTTGGTCAGGTACTTGGCGGAAGCCCATGTCCAAGCGCTCCAATTCGACGAGGCGGAGAAGCTATGCCGGAAGACACTGGAGATCCACCGCGAGCACAGCCCCCCGGCCTCCCTCGAGGAGGCCTCCGACCGACGCCTGATGGCCCTCATCCTGGACGCGAAGGGTGACTATGACGGCGCCCTTGAGCACCTCGTGCTCGCCTCCATGGCCATGGTTTCACACGGCCGCGACACCGACGTGGCGGCCATCGACGTCTCCATCGGCAACACTTACCTCTCCCTCGCCCGCTTCGACGAGGCCGTCTTCTCCTACCAGAAGGCCCTCACCGTCCTCAAGTCCTCCCGCGGCGACCACCACCCCTCCATTGCCGCCGTCTTCGTCCGCCTCGCCGACCTCTACCACCGCACTGGCCGCCTCCGCGACTCCAAGTCCTACTGCGACAACGCCCTGCGAATCTACGCCAGACCCGCCCCCGGCGCTTCCCCCGACGACGTCGCCGGCGGCCTCATGGAGGTTGCCGCCATCTACGAAGCCATTGGCGAGCCTGACGAGGCCCTCAAGCTTCTGCAGAAGGCGCTCAAGATGCTCGACGAGACGCCCGGACAGTGGAGCACCGTCGCCGGGATCGAAGCGCAGATGGGCGTGATGTACTACATGGTCGGGAGGTACGCCGACGCGCTCGGATCCTTCGAGAGCGCCGTAGCCAAGCTGAGGACCAGCGGGGAGAAGAAGTCGGCGTTCTTCGGCGTGCTTCTGAACCAGATGGGGCTGGCGTGCGTCCAGCTGTTTAAGATCGACGAAGCTGCGGAGCTGTTCGAGGAAGCGCGAACCGTGCTGGAGCAGGAATGCGGCTCCTCCCATCCGGATACTCTCTGGGTGTACAGCAATCTCGCCGCAACTTATGATGCCATGGGGAGGTACACTTTCTCTTTTTTGTCAACTTAGATTATGATCATTTCTTTTCAATTTAGGCTTTGTCGTATAAAAACCTTTCTAGATCGCTCGTTGATTTATAGGTGATAGACAATTAGTTTTGTTTGACTCCACGTGTTTGGGATTTGTCAGAAGCGAGAAAAACAACTCCTTTTGTTGCTGAATTCATATTCCTCTTCAGGCAACGGTTTCAGTGCTCCCTTCCCACCTTTTCTCTTTATCCTCGACAGAACTGGAGACCAAGCACATCTTTGTTCATAATTTGTTTTCTACAATTGAATGCGGAGGTTGTGCCACATGCTTTCTAATAAAATGCAGAAGAACTTAAATAAGATTGCAAGTTCTTGAGAAAAAGAAAAAAAAAAAGAGAAAAAAGATGCAGCAGAGCCCTTAGTGATACTAGAGCTCAAATAGTTGATACATTTAGATTGTTAGACTGTATCAAACAGATGATAAGTGTAGTGCTTCTATTGCAAAACCACAAAGTTGATATGGCCAAAAATTTATATAATTGATGATGTGTAGATTACTGATCGAGCCTAGAACACCAAAAGGCGCTGAAACTGAAAAATCTAAATCTTATTGTCTCACCTAAACTGTATCCAGGATCTGTTCAGAACCTATCTCTTTAAAGGAGTAAAAGAACAGAGGCAGCAACACAATCTGTTCAGAACCTTTTTTTCTCCTTTTCTCTTAGCTCCAAAAGGATAGATTGACTGAAGAACACAGGGACATATATATGCTCTTTCTTTTTCCAATTCTATTGGTAATCTCTACTGCAAATCTTGTGTTCTTCTTTTTGCTTATTGACTGAAGATGCCTTGACATGTATGCTCTTAAATTGTGTTAGTCTGTACTGCATATGTTGTGCATTTGTTGCTAATCTATTTGCAACCTATTCTCGAGAAAAGGAAATAGTTTAGAAGTACTACTCTTGAATTTTATTGCATCTTAGCTTGAGATTACTGTCTCTGAATCACTGTGGAAATGTGAATTGTCTATTCATCTCTCACACCTATGGACAACTTACTGAATGAACAAACCTCTCTCCATTTGCATTTCTTTTTATTTGCACTCTCAAATATCTCTTGATTCTCAAACTTAAGAATCTATGTTTGTTCTGTGATAACAATTAGGATTTCAGAAACAGACGGCTAAAGTTTTCTTCTTTTTTTCTTGTAAACTTCTGTGTAACAAACCTCTCTCCCTTTGCACTTCTGTTTATTTGTACTCTCAAATATCTCTTGATTCTCAAACTTAAGAATCTATGTTTGTTCTGTGATAACAATTAGGATTTCAGAACAGACAGGCTAAAGTATTTTCTTCTTTTTTTCTTGTAAACTTGTGTGAACAAACCTCTCTCCCTTTGCCCTTCTGTTTATTTGCACTCTCAAATATCTCTTGATTCTCAAACTTAAGAATCTATGTTTGTTCTACGATAGCAATTAGGATTTCAGAATAGATGGCTTAAGTTTTTTCTTGTATACTTGTGTTATGACAGGGTCGAGGATGCAATAGAAATCCTGGAACACGTGCTCAAAGTGAGAGAAGAGCGGCTTGGCACGGCAAACCCCGAAGTCGAGGATGAAAAGAAAAGATTAGCCGAGCTATTGAAAGAGGCAGGCAGATCCAGGAACAGGAAGCAAAAGTCACTTGAGAATCTTCTGGTCACAAACTCACAGAGGGTAAAGAATACGAGAAGGTGGTCAGGCTTGGGTTTCAAGAGCTCATAGAGAGCCTCTTCCCTGCTGTATCTGTGCCATAAGAAAAAAAGCATGTGTAAAGATATCAGATTAGGAACATGGTGATCTGCTGCTGTTTGAGCTTCTAATTACCCCTTTTCCACTTTCTTTATTTTGTTGCTTCCTTTTAACCCTTTCTTTTGCTTCTATGTTGGATGCCTTGGTGTGCTATTGTGTATTTGTATTGCTATTTGAGCTGTTTTCTTATGGATTATTTTTGTTATTGTGGTGAATAAATTGCTGACGGGCCTTTTCTAAGACATTTAATTTAGGTTCACTGTACTTGTAATTGAAACTTCTTTCTTATGTATAGATGAGTCGGAAAGTTAATCGAAGGCGTTAAACTAATGTACCGGCACGTGACATGAGGGGTACCGCACGGCATCTCTCCTAAGAGTGCTTCGGTCTTCATTGTCGTCGCTATCGACCTCATCGTCATTCATCATGAGTGAGCTCAAGGTCGTCGCTCCGATGCGAATGCTTCTCTCGAGGAGGGAGATGACTCAAGCCAAGGTTAGGACATTTGCGTTGGGGCGATCAGTTCCTTCATTGGTGACCTTGGACAATTGAGCAACAAGTAGCGGGTGAATGGCTATGACAAAGGTGAAGAGTGAACCAGTACTAATTTTTCTTCTCTTTTTCTCTCCTCTTGTGGCACATACCTTGCTTTATCAAGTGGTCAGCACTGCCATCCTTTTGCTAAACAAATAGCCTTTCGCTAAACAAATAGTCTAATTCTATTTGACATATAAATTGAATAACTAGGTTAATTATTTTAAGAAACTAGCTACAACTCCAACAGAGAAATTCAAAAGAGAGATACCTGCTGTAATTAGAAGTTGAATAAAACTATGCTAGGACCTCAGAATGTAAATCAAATTGTTGACTAGGATTTCGTGCCTATTTAAATGCTAGGAAATTTGTATATAACACTTTGAATTTAATAAAATTATGTTTTATCCCCTATATTTTTACTATTTATAAATCAAGCCCACTAAAAAAATTAACCAAAATATTCTTAACCAAGCCACACTAAGGACATTTTAGTTATTTTAAAAATAATAATATTCTACTTAACTGAATATTTTATTAGTTTAAATCTAATATAGAATATTTTTTGTATATATTCGTTAAATTAAATAACTCGATTTGTAAATAATAAAAATGTAAGATGTAAATTATAATTATGCTATAAAATAGAATGTTATATATAAATTTACTTAGAATTTATTTCCGACTATGAGATAGCAATAATTAAGCCTATTTCATGTCAAAACTAATTCGTGATATTAAATCATGCTTGATATTAGTCATATCAAGCTCTTAAATAAGAGCCTAAGCAAGCAAGCCTGTGTGATTAAGCTCGGCTCAAACTTAATCTCGAGTGTTGAGCCTCAACGGGTGCATTGAGCTCGTTTATTTAGAACCAAACCGAGCTTAATCGAACCTATTACCTATATCGAGGAAGCGGATCGGATCTGCCGGTGCTTATTTATTCGGGTTGAGATCCGTAGTCGGTAAAGAAGAACCCGAAGGCAATCCTTCCTTCCCTCTGGCGCTCGGCGCGCCACCCTAACCCTAAACCTAACCCTAAATCCTTAATTCTAGATACTTCTTCCTCTTCTTTCCCCCTCCGTTTTCTTCTCCCATGGCGGAAGTGGAAGACGCAAGCGACGGCCTAAAGAAGCTTGAGTACCTCTCCCTCGTCTCCAAAGTCTGCACCGAGCTCGAGTCCCACGTCGGCTGCGGCGACAAGGTCCTCGCCGAGTTCATCACTGAGCTCGGCCGCGACTCCGAGACCGTCGACGAGTTCGACGCCAAGCTCAAGGCCAATGGCGCCGAGATGCCTGATTACTTCGTCCGCACCCTCCTCACCATCATCCACGCTATCCTCCCTCCAAAACCCCATGCTAACTCCGGATCCAGTAACAAAAAGAAGCCCTTCTCCGCCTTCCCTGCCCTCTCCCGCCCCGATGATCCTGATCACGCCAAGCAGCTCCGCCTCGAGATCGAGCGCGATGCTGAGGTGAGAGAGGAAGCTGATGGCCGCTCCCACCGCGACGGTGAGGACGACCACCGCCGGCATCGACGGGACCGAGGCCGTGATCGGGATCGTGAGCGGGACCATCGAAGTGATAGGGACCGGGATCGGGGTAAGGAGCGTCTAGGCGACAGAGATTGGAGCCGGGAGCATCGGAATGATCGAGATAGAGATCGAGATAGAGATAGAGACAGAGACAGAGACAGAGACCGAGACAGAGACAGGGATAGGAGCCATACAAGGGATAGCATGTATGACAGGAATTCTAGGGCATATGATGATGAAGAGGAGGAGGATAAGGGATCGAGAAACCATAGTACTAGTCACCGGCAGTCTGACGAGCTTGAGCTCTACAGAGTGTACAAGGGCCGGGTTTCTCGCGTGATGGATACTGGATGCTTCGTCCAGCTGACAGATCTCCGTGGCAAGGAAGGGCTCGTCCACATATCACAAATTTCCAGCAAAAGAGTTGCGAACGCAAAGGAAGCAGTGAAGCGTGACCAGGAGGTGTTTGTCAAGGTGATCTCAGTGTCTGGGCAGAAACTTAGTTTGTCGATGAGGGATGTCGACCAGAAAACTGGAAAGGATTTGCTTCCCATGAGGAAAAGAACAGAGGACGAAGCATTGAGGGCGAACCCTTCTAGCAGGAGCAATGGGCCGACAATGAGGTTGGGCCTCTCAGGGATTACTATTGTGGAGGAAGATGAGAGTGGTTCATCAAGGCGTCCGCTTAAGAGGATGAGCTCGCCAGAGAAGTGGGAAGCAAAGCAACTGATTGCATCGGGGGTGTTGGATGTCCGGGAGCACCCAATGTTTGATGATGACGGTGATGGAATGTTGTATCAGGAAGAGGGGGCGGAGGAGGAGCTTGAGATTGAGCTCAATGAGGATGAGCCTGCCTTCTTGCAAGGTCAGAGTCGGTTCTCTATTGACATGTCTCCAGTTAAGATTTTTAAGAACCCTGAGGGCTCCTTGAGCCGTGCAGCGGCTCTCCAGTCAGCTCTTATTAAAGAGAGGAGGGAAGTCAGGGAGCAGCAGCAGAGGACTATGCTGGACTCCATCCCGAAGGATTTAAATAGACCGTGGGAGGACCCGATGCCAGAAACTGGTGAGAGGCACCTGGCTCAGGAACTTAGGGGTGTGGGTTTGTCGGCCTATGACATGCCTGAGTGGAAGAAAGATGCATATGGGAAGGCTTTAACCTTTGGGCAGAGGTCTAAGCTATCTATTCAGGAGCAGAGGCAGAGCCTTCCCATCTACAAACTGAAGAAGGAGCTGATTCAAGCTGTGCATGATAATCAAGTACTGGTTGTTATTGGTGAGACTGGTTCTGGAAAGACTACACAAGTGACCCAATATTTGGCTGAGGCTGGTTACACTACAGGGGGGAAAATTGGGTGCACACAGCCTCGTAGGGTGGCAGCGATGTCGGTCGCCAAGAGGGTTGCTGAAGAGTTTGGGTGTCGCTTGGGGGAGGAAGTGGGCTATGCTATTCGATTTGAGGATTGCACTGGGCCAGAGACAGTGATCAAGTATATGACTGATGGTATGCTCCTTAGGGAGATTTTAGTTGATGAAAGCCTTTCTCAGTATTCTGTTGTCATGCTGGATGAAGCTCATGAAAGGACTATCCACACAGATGTTCTCTTTGGTTTGCTAAAACAGCTTGTGAAGCGCAGGCCTGACCTTCGGTTGATAGTTACTTCTGCTACCCTCGATGCAGAGAAGTTCTCTGGTTACTTCTTTAACTGCAATATTTTCACTATTCCAGGAAGAACATTTCCAGTGGAGATCCTTTACACAAAGCAGCCTGAAACTGATTACTTAGATGCAGCTTTAATTACTGTTTTACAGATCCACTTGACAGAACCTGAAGGTGACATTCTTGTCTTCTTGACGGGCCAAGAAGAGATTGATCATGCTTGTCAATCTCTATATGAGAGAATGAAAGGACTGGGGAAGAATGTTCCAGAGTTGATAATTTTGCCTGTCTACAGTGCTCTTCCTAGTGAAATGCAGTCGAGGATTTTTGAACCAGCTCCTCCAGGGAAGAGGAAGGTCGTTGTGGCCACTAATATTGCTGAGGCATCTTTGACGATAGATGGAATATATTATGTTGTTGATCCTGGTTTTGCGAAGCAGAATGTGTATAACCCGAAACAAGGGCTTGATTCACTGATCATTACTCCAATCTCACAGGCATCAGCCAAGCAACGAGCTGGCCGTGCTGGGCGTACGGGTCCCGGGAAATGTTACCGGCTATATACTGAAAGTGCCTATCGTAATGAAATGTCACCAACCAGCATTCCAGAAATCCAACGGATCAATCTCGGGGTAACGACACTCAATATGAAGGCTATGGGGATTAATGACCTTTTATCTTTTGATTTTATGGACCCCCCTTCACCTCAAGCCCTCATCTCTGCAATGGAACAACTGTATAGTCTTGGAGCACTAGATGAAGAGGGGCTTCTCACAAAATTGGGTAGAAAAATGGCTGAATTTCCACTAGAGCCACCTCTATCAAAGATGCTTCTGGCCAGCGTGGACCTTGGCTGCAGTGATGAGATTCTGACTATTATTGCAATGATTCAGACTGGTAATATATTCTATAGGCCAAGAGAAAAACAAGCCCAAGCAGATCAGAAAAGAGCAAAGTTCTTTCAGCCAGAAGGGGACCACTTAACACTACTTGCTGTTTATGAGGCTTGGAAGGCAAAGAATTTTTCAGGACCTTGGTGTTTTGAGAACTTTGTGCAGTCACGATCCCTTAGGAGAGCACAAGATGTCAGGAAACAGCTTCTTACTATCATGGATAGGTACATTTCTACTTTTTTACTATTTTATCCTGGCATTTGTATTATTAGTGTCTTACATTTTGCATTAAACAGTTAGGTAGTTGTGTTCATTACTTTATGTTTGTTTGCAAGTAGTATTGCACTCTGACGTGATGCGTTCATATTTAACTGTTTATAAAGTTTATGCTTCTAATTACTAAAGTCTTACAATATATTTCACTTGTTAATTCTTTTTGGCTATTGCATTACATTGAAAAGAAATGGAAGGGCAGATTGCCCATGCTTGCTTGTGTTCTGCATGCCAAATTGTATTACGTGTTCCTGGTTTACCTGTCCTTTTATGGAACCTTTTTAGCAAATAGTATCTGCCAATTGTTCTGTCCTGATGTCAATCCATTTTGACATATTTGTTATTTTTATATCGTGTTCTACCCTTTAGCTTCATTAAGTATCAATATTGACACTTGTATGCTTGCAACCGAAGGAGATTATCTAGCTGTGTCATATCGGCATAGAAACTTCTACATTTTGAGCAAGCTTCTGATTGTGATATCATGATAAATTATCTCGCTTTGGAGTTGTTTCCTGTCCCACAACTACTGCATTACTGTTGGCAGCTTATACTGCCAATTTTAGGGGATTGTTCTACCATTGGATTTCTAGTAAAGAACAACTGAAGTGGGAGAAATTGAGACAGGAGAAACTGAGAAACATAAAGTTTGAAATTGCTTTATTTTGTACTGTTTTCAGACATTCAGTTGCTTCAGCGATTTCTGTCATTGTGGCTTTATAGATGATATTATTCTTTACACCCTCCTTTAAATAGGTATTTGGATCACTAGTGACTGAAGTGTTTGTTTTGCCATGATCTTTTTAGAATATTTCATTGTGATCATAATCAGTATGGTGAGTGAAAGAGTGAGAGAGAAAGAGAAGAGTGAGAGCGAGAAGAAAGAGTGAAAGAGAGAATTTGGATCGGGCTTGGATCGGGATCGGCCAATCCAGCAAACCATGATATTTATTTTCATAGCATCGTATTGCAAATTTATTTGCATAGCATTGCAGTTTATATTTATCTCCATAGCGTTGTAATTTATATTTATCTCCATAGCATTGCAATGCATATTTATCTCTTTAGATTGCATATATAATGCCTTAATCTAGCATTACATATGTAAATTCGAAACATTACATATATAAAATAATTAATTAATTTTCTATCTATTTCATTAATCTACTTTAAATCAAATCAAAGGGTATTTCAATAATTTTTTTTACTTTATATCACATCAAATATAATTATTGCACCCTTATTTCAGAATACAAGTAAATATTGGAATAATTATTCTTAGAATAAATCTCTCATTTTGATAATAACAATTCTTATTTGTTATTCCTATTTCACATCCAATTTTAATGTGAACAAGGCCTTATTAAGGTAAAATAAGCTTAGAAGCAACCTACTAAAACCTAACCTCCTCTCCTCTTCTTATCCATCCAACTATTTTACATTTACCAACAACGTCCAATTACCATTATGCCCTTGAAAAGACAACACTTTAATTAACTATCACTTCAATCCTTCTTTCCCTCTCTATCCTCTCCTCATCTATATACTATAAAGTGTATTTTGGTCATTTGACATAAAATATTTCTTAAACCCACTACTATTTCATATTACATTAAAGGTAATAGTGACACTGCTATTCTAGCTTACACTAAACACTCAATTTTTCTAAATGCTTTTAAAATACCTTATACAAAGTAAAGGAAAGAAAAAAGAGTAACCAATCTAATTTTGGATATAAACTCTATCCAAACGGATCTAGAGTACTACAGAGACAATTATAAGTTAGGTTCCAAAGGTTTGATTTGTGAAAAAAATGTTGACCATATAAGTTACTATGTATGTAATATCACAACAGTAAACAGTGTGACATACTTTTGCATCTGGGTAACTAATATTTTACGCATTATACAAGACAGTTTGCCATGAAAGTTAGTTTTATTTTTGGTTAATGAATGAGTTGTAGACGTGCTTGGATATATACTCTTATATGTTACTACACCACATTCTCAATTTTTGTTTATTTTGGTTGATAAATTGTGTGCTACATAAGAAGCAAGTATGGACACGGGATACAAATACGATATGATACAAAAACTGGAATAGGAGAGACATTCAGAAAATAGGGCATGACATATTTAAGACATGGCAAAATTAATAAATTAAAATATAATATATGTAGTTGTTATATTTATTTATTGATACATCTGGAGATATTTTCTTAACTTAGAATGTATATAGACAAGTATGCAACTATGCATAATCTGTTTAGGGGAGAAAGTCGAGGTGTGCATAATACCACAAAGATATCTTAACAGGTCACAAATGATAATGCTAATATGTATCCCAACTCCCAAGAGTGTCCGAAAGTGTCCAACACAAAGATATCTTAACAGGTCACTCAATTTTGCACTTTTGTTTCGTTTAATGCATTTGTTTGAATTTCCATTCTAGGTTGGTAGATTGCTAACATTTCATGTATAGCCCATTGTTGGATTATATATCTAATATAACTTCCATGTTTTCCAGATATAAATTGGATGTTGTCTCTGCTGGCAAAAACTTCACCAAGATCCGAAAGGCAATAACAGCAGGATTCTTCTTTCATGCGGCTAGGAAGGACCCACAAGAGGGTTACAGAACATTAGTCGAGAATCAGCCAGTATACATTCACCCGAGCAGTGCTTTATTCCAGAGGCAGCCTGACTGGGTGATATACAATGAGTTAGTAATGACGACCAAGGAATACATGAGGGAGGTGACAGTCGTCGACCCCAAATGGCTGGTGGAGTTGGCCCCAAGGTTTTACAAGTCTTCGGATCCAACGAAAATGAGCAAACGGAAGAGGCAGGAGCGTATTGAACCTCTGTACGACCGATATCACGAGCCCAACTCTTGGCGTCTGAGCAAACGTCGAGCTTGACCAGTGTATCATTATGTATTTTGCTGTTTGTATTGTTTAGTTGTCCAATTTATCTCTGGGCCCCCATGATCTTAAAATCCTAGGCGAGATCTTTTGAACATTGTACATATATCTACCTCGGGATGACTTAATAGAGAACATGGCACACAGGGCTCGATGGTTAGATATTATTTTTGTTGAAGCCTTCCAATGTCATCTCAGCTTCTTCATACATTTCAGTTAACCACAAACATCCAGAGAGTTTTGTTTGTGACGTTTATAATTTTCACTTTTAGGTTTATCCAACCATTTGGATATATAGGGAAAATGCTGTTAACTTTTTTGGAGACTATTGCCTTAATTTGCTGCTATTGCTTTTAGGTTAGTTTTGTCTATATTATGGAGATGCAGTCACTTCAGTTGTGCGACATTGAGTTCATGAGAATTGTTCTACTTTTGGTTGTCGTAGATGGTACTTTCTTGCCTGCTCTCTGTAGGTATTGAGATTGTGATGGAGGACTGGAGTGAGTTACTAGCAACTACTACTGTCCATTAGATATGCAATATTTTTGCAGTAAAGCATTCTATTACCTTTGCACTAGGGCTTGTTTGGTTGCAGGAATGAGAGAAGAGGAATGTTTTATCCATTCACCTGTCTTCTAGGAAGATGTTGACATATTTTGTGTACATATGCAGAACACCATCTACATCTACGACATCTTGAGTTTGTTCAAAAGGAATATTTTTGGTACATTGACCAACATGCTTGTTTTTGTTGAAAAAAGAGACTGTGGATTTGGGTTTTGTTAAAAAGCAATATTTTTGGTACATTGACAAGATGCTTCTTTTTTCTTTTTCTTTTTTTGTTGTTGTTGCTGGAAAAAGAGAGTGGATTAAACCCCAACTCAAATGATAGAAATCTGACCAGATGATAACAAGCGAAGCATACACGAGGAAATACATCAGCATGCAAAATAATTTAGCACATAAAACTGGGATGACTTACGAGACAATTCCACTTTATATTCACATTAATATGTGTGTGTGTGTGTGTATATATATATTAATAATAAAATAAAATTAAAAAAAACCTAAGTTAGCTGTAAACAATTCTACTTTGCTTTTATTTAAGGGCAATACATTTTTTGGTAAGCAAGAGAGAGTGGAGTATCGCATGCATTATATATACAATAACTAAGGTCTTGGAAATCCCTGAACCTTATTGGTTTGAGAAAACTAACATGAAAATATATCCTTTGATTTCTATGGTCCTTATATTCAATTTCACAAAGGATTCAGAATCATGTCAAACAAGCCATCAATTATCATCAAATCTCAAATTTCACATAATCTGGTACCTCATACATCTAATTTTACTCAAAAGCAGAATATACTAACAGAGGATTTGAAATAAAAAAAAGAGGCCCTTAATGTGAACTTTAATGCATCACTAATTTGAAGGTATCCAATAATCAGACATGATCAATTTGTGTCAGAATCTTCCTACAGTTAAGGATTTTTTTGTCTCCGACCATCCACATCCAAGTCGCTGGATGGTTCTCTCCAATCTAATATGTGTACAGTATTGAGATTTCCTTCCCATGATGAAGTTTGTGGCAGTCGAGGACCAAACTTACGTAATAGGATATGAACATGGAAATCGAACACTAGAGATGATAGACATGATCACTATACATGTGGGCTGTCATATTCAGGGACTGAAGCATAGCTTCTCCTCTTCTGTTGAAAGTGAAAATAGAAATGCCACCATTATGCACATCAATTGCACGAAACCTGTGTCATCAAAATAATTGAACAATAAGTAACAAGATTTCCTCTTTTCCAATGTCTATGACAGCATGATGCCCTTCACAAATCACAATTATATCACAAAGCAAGATATATTTGTATCAGCGCGTACTAAATTATATGTGAAGATCTTACGGTAACTCAATTCGAAAAGTACTTGTTATCTCAAAGGGTTTAGAATTCTATAAGAATGATATCATGTTCCTTGTATATGACTCCCAGTTTCAACTCTGACAAAGCAATCCAATGAACTTACCTCTCTGGGCCAAGTCCTAGAGCTGTGCAGATGAGAGCTCGCAGAATGGATTTGTGGGTAACCACCAAAAACCTTTCTCCCTGATAATAAAAGGAAAGGGGAAAAATGTGACACTAGATATCCTGTGTATGCTTTAACAAGAACTTGGAAGGCCTGAGATACTTACCGGCGTCAACAAAATTTTCTTCCAAGCTTCCCTTGCTCTTCCCCACAACTTATGGATTGGATAAATATCATCAACATGAAAATTAGCAGGATCTTCCCTCCATTTGGTATATAATTCTGGGTACTTCTTCTTTGCTTCAGCTGCCTCCAAGTTTTTATTATGAATACATTGAATTGCAAATACACAATGAGAAAGGACAGAGAAAGCAGATGACCACCAAGCTTACCATTTGTCATGCCTTCTAAAAAGAAAAGGTGAGCCTCTTTCAATGAATCAAGAAAAGTAAGTGGTTGCTCCCTCCCATGCCATATGATTTCAGCAGTTGACTGTATTAAAAACCTACAACTAAGAATGGATAACATTGCAAATCCATATTTGTTCTAAAACTTTTCATTTAAATAGAAGGATGAGCATATCCAAAGCTGTCAGCCAACAAATTAATGACCCAAACCTTTGCTCGTGATATAGGACTAGCAAAGCAGACGTCAAAGTTTATGTCAATTAAAGCATTGCGACATCGCTCAGCTTGCCTTGCTCCAGTTTCAGTCAATATGGACAAATTTGAGCTTCCCTACAAATATGTACAAATTCAGCTAGAAAATCAAGATAGTACCATTAATAATTTAATATCTATCATCCTCTTTTTCCACCAAAGTACAAATTATTCCATTTCTATCAGGTATCAGCAAGAAATTTCTCCATGGGTTGATGAATGGTTAAATAACTTGTCAGTAGAAAGAAGATGTTGAGCTAAAGTGGTGCACACCAGCTAACAGAAGTAGTAAGCAAGACTTGGAGAACTATTGTCCAGATTTCCATGCAAATAATAAATATCTAATTTTCTATGCAGGATTGCACGTAGACAGGAGCATCTAACCAACTTCTGAGAGATTGGCACATAACTAAAAGTTTAACACAATAATCCATTCAAGGGCAATTAATCAACATGTCCAGTGTAATGAGAGGTTTATTAAATGGCGGTTACCAAGTTATTACACCATCAACAAAAGAATATCCCTAGGTCAATATCAAGGCAAGCTTACATGTACATGCACAAAATAATCCACAGA
Organism: Typha latifolia; assembly: GCF_019914945.1. Classification (NCBI taxonomy): domain Eukaryota; kingdom Viridiplantae; phylum Streptophyta; class Magnoliopsida; order Poales; family Typhaceae; genus Typha; species Typha latifolia. The sequence continues at coordinate 15,982,731 of NC_133086.1, read as the reverse complement.
ATGTACAATATGAAGTTCAGTTTGGAAGATGTCTAATCAAAGTTGGACAATCTAAGTCTCTAATTTCATATAGATTTTCTGAATTTGGGACATTGTTCTAAGCCTCGAAGAAGCCCCGGTTGTAAGAAAATCCATGAATTTGAGGTCTAAAAGCATACTAGCCTGGAAAGATCAGATATTTCTTAGGATACCTTATCAGATATGAACTTGGGAATGCTAGATGGATACGTATTAGACACTTTCTTTAAATATTAGATTTTTTAAAATAAAGGTGAAAAAAATGAATATCTCTCAGATACTTCTAGGATAATTTCGAGAATACTACCTTAAATTTCTTATTAGGTCAAGATGATTCTATCTGCGAGTTGCGACAAATATTGATAGAACTTATTTAAGGAGAATTTTTTATGTACTTCTATGAGGCTTAAATTATGAGTTGATGCTAGAAAGTCAACTATTTTACAAAATAGAGGGTTTTCTGTTGCTTGCTTTTCTTCTCAATAACTAACAATATTTTGGATAGTTTGTTACGAATTGCTAGTTTTCCTTACGAGAAAAACTAGAGATGTGGTTGGACACATACTTTTACATGTTAGAACAATAAAATATTTAAATCACACCTGGTTAATTTTGCCAAATAAGCACTATCTATATTAAGTTCACCCTGAAGCTAACATCAAGTGCACATTAATAGGCACAGGCTGCAACTGGCCTATAAAATGCAGGGAAAGAACTGACTGGCATTTCACATAGTACACATAAACAAGTTCCAAACTGACCTGGACACGGCTTTCCTCATTCCAAGAGCTTAAACCATGCCTCACGAGAGTAACCTTCTTCGAAGAAGATAAGAGCTCATCTGTGAGTGATATTGTTGCTCCTTTGAAATCAAATGCAGTACCAGTCATTGGAACTTGACTTTCAATCTGGTTTTCTGTAGATACATTATTGAGGCTTTTATGGATAGCCAATGTGAAATGTTTTCCTTTGCCTGCACAAGCATAGGAATGAGACATCCAAATAAGGACAGGCTATTATAATGAAACATCTCAAGTGTGGGTTGACGAGTTGGATCTAGGACAAGGGTTGGCACTGGTTTGCTATCTCACCTAGCCCAAATCCAAGCCCAGTCTGACTCTATGAACATTGCCTAAGAGATGTAAAGAAAGAAGATATAAGTGAAAAAGGTAACAAAGAAATAATAACTTAAGAGTGATAGGAAAATGGAGACCGGCAAAAGCTTGCTTCAAATCAACCTCCATTACTAAAAGTTTTAAATTACATCAATTTCCTAGCCAATATGTTACTGCCTAACTTCAAGTAAGACTCTCTAAATAAGAGTAAAGCTGATATATATATATATATATATATAAATTCTGTAAAAATCCATTCCAAACAACTAGGAATACAATATATTAGTCTCTATGGGTGTGAACAGTATGCATACTACAATAACTTCAATATTGATCCGGAATCTCACTCTTGAATACTCCTCAACATAAGAACCAAGAAATTTAAACCGAGATTTGCTATATTTTAATTAGTACTCGATTCCATCATGACATCAGTTCTGTTACTAGCTTTCTAAAAGGGCTTCTTCTAAACTACCACGGGCCTTCATCAATGGCATCTAATCTCCCACCTTCCTTTCTTTTTGTTGACACTTGACACTCTGGAGAAGAATTAGCCGGAAAGTTGTCTGAGAAAATTACAACTTTGACACGTTGAATTATCTATCTCTAGCATTTTCTGGCGGCATTCTAATGATTCTTTATATATTATTCTATCAGAATATCATGACAAGTAAAGTAACCCTTCTCTTCTACAAGTGCATTAAATCATTTATCTCTAACATGATATTTGCTTTTCACTCGAATAGTTGTCATTAAATTATGTCAAAATAAGGGTATTTACTATTTAGCTATAAGGAACTACATAGTCTCTAAACTTCTATTCAACAACCAATCTCCTCTGATACCATCCTTTAATGTCTAGAAGCCAATAATGTATTGAAATAACTAATAGAACATAAACTGATTCCCCCTTCATGTTCCTTCCCACAAAGAACTACCTAAATCCCGAGATGGGTTTTCTCCGGTAGCACCTCAGGATCACTAGATGACAAGTCTTTCATTAAAATATTTCCGTTGTATTGAGAGAAGCTGAGAAAAGAGAAGACCCATCTCGGATACCTCGAAGATGAAGATGGAGATGGATTTAGATGTGGGGAAAAGGATGAGAGGAAGTACCGCTGCTCTTGGAGAGGGTGGAATTGGAAGAGAGGAGGCGCGGCCGAGCTCCGAGAAGCCTCAGCTTGGACATGGCGGCGAAGCCTGGCGGTTGGGTCGCGACCAACGAAGCGCTACCCATTTGGAGGTCCCCACCCAGACCCAACTATCCTCGGTGACCACTCTTCTATTTTGATTGGATAATTACACCTACATCCTTATAAAAGCCCATTTCTAAGTAGACCCCTAGTATTTATTTTTGGGTCACATGTTAACTACTTAACTCTCTTGATTTTTAGAAAACCTCTAAAATATTATTTTGAGATAAATATATTTTATTCCATATACTTATGCTCAAAATTATTTTATCCCCTATATTTTTAAAAGTCTCAAACCAGTTGGTTGATATACTTATGACTAAAGTGAGACTATTAGTTTATATGTTAAGCTTAACCGAGTATCACGACTATTTTGATAATTTTACTCTATTATATCAAATTATGCATATCTTCTTAGACAAACACAATATGAGCATTTTGATCATTTTGATGTCATTCTGTTAAATTTAATTGAAAAAACTAACGGTTTTATTTTAGTCATTAGTATAGGAGTATAGGACTGATTTGAGACTTTTTAAAATACAGAAGAATAAAATATATTTAACCTAACTATTTTTATTAATTGTACCATAAAAAATAGCATTCGAGTATAGACCCTACACAAGAATTATTTTGTTTTTAACATGCGAGCATTAGAAATAAAGATTAATCATTCCAGACTCACTCCAGAAAGAGGTTATTAGAAGAAGATAAGAATGACAATAAAAATAAATAAAATAAAGAACGTATGTGAGGAATAAAGACGGTTTTCTTAGAATTGATTTTTGATCACTGATTAATATTTTGTAGCATAATTTAGATAAATTAATATGATTAATTTGAACAAGGATCTATGAAATAAATTTCTATATAGGAATTAATTAAGCAATTTTTATTTCTTTAAAGTGGTGCAACAAATCTATATGATTAGGCCAAGTTTAATTATATACATTAAAAATAACATAATCAAAACAAATTATTAGAACTTAACTTGACTTAGTTTCCTAATTAAGTTTTAATTGATTTAATTAGCAGTCTCTTATCAACTTTTTATCAAATTTAGGTTCTTTTTTAATTCTTTGGAAAGATAAATTAAAGATTTACAACTTTTATCTTTTGTTATTACTTCATATTATGTTGTCTTTTGTGTCAGAAATTGGGAGCAATGTTATTAGGATTTTTCAATGTTATCTTAGAGGTGTGCAAAATTATAATATTTTATCCATATTTGTTCATATTACGTTTGAAATTTGAGAAAAAGATACAACAAAAAGTAATATAAATAACGGTCTCTAACAATCTACCTGACAATAAAATAGTTTTTCGATCATAGATTCCTCGTACGACCCTCTGATTGAGGTGATTCTAAATTATCTGAAAAGATGATGTAATGATCTAAATCTTTTATATTTATTAGAAGAAATTATATCTCCTTATCAAAATAATAGAGTGCGAGGGAGAAAAATAGAAGATTCCAAGGGTGACAAGGAGCTTGACCACTTATTATCAAATGAATAAGAAGTGAGGTTAAAATGATTACATACATATGTTCATATGTCATTCACTTGTCACCTTATTTATGCAATTATTTATAATATTAGTTTATGCATGAAATGTGTACTTTGATTACTCTTACTCTTATAAATTTTAGACTATTATGAATTATACTTGCGGGGCGGTGAAAATAGAGAAAAGGGAGAGGGGGCGGTTCTTCCCCTCTCTAGAGTAAGACAAGAGTAGGAGGATGACGACGACTATTATGGATTATACTTGCTGGGCAGTGAAAATAGAGAAAAGGGAGAGGGGACGGTTCTTCCCCTCTCTAGAGTAAGGCAAGAGTAGGAGGATGATGACAACGGTGAAAATAGAGAAAAGGGAGAGGGGACGGTTCTTCCCCTCTCTAGAGTAAAGCAAGAGTCGAGGATGACGGCAAGGTGAAAGATGGATGGCAACGAACAGAATTGTTCACACAATGTCGTCTCCTATCCGAGTAATAATCTTTCAATTGTTAAGAGATATCAACCCATAATATTTTCTGATTAGTGTAAGAAGACATACGAAATCTGGAATGGGAATGCTGAAATACAAATATCCAACAATCATGAGTAGCAGCAGCATGCCATTTTATAAAGAGTATTTCCCCAGTAGTTTAATTAGGCAACGAATAAAAACGAATGAGGAGTACATACAGTGACAGATGAGGAGTAAAAGAAGCAAAAATAAAAATAAAAATAAAAATAGGAATGGGGGGGAGAAACTAAGCGAAGTTAAAGTGAAGTGAAGTGAAGTGAAGTGAACAGTAGGAACACTGTAACACGGTTGAGTGCCAGAGCCGTTCAACAGCCCAGCCCCAGCCCCAGCCCCAGCCCCAGCCCCAGCACTTCGGACAGGACGTAACAGAGACTTCCCCCACCCCAAGGTCACTACGATGTGACGTACCACTGACTCCGTAGGGCCCCACAGACCTTATCTAACGTGGCATCCTGCGTCCATGCATGCGGGTGTAGTAGAGATATTTTTGCTTTTAAGTTAACGGTGTTTAAAGATGCAGGAATTTACCATTTAACATAACCAGTACTATATAACTAGATAAGTCATTACAGCAAAAGCTTAGGGTCATCTGGGTCATTGAAACAGGGGGGGGGGGGAACATCGAAGTGGCCACAACAACAATAATAATAATAATAATAGAGCTTGGCTACCTGCAGGTCCTGGAGTATTAGAAGGTCCAGAAGCAATCCAGCTCCGTGGGACCCACCACAGCCTGGGCCCTCCGATCGAGATCGGACGGCCAGGAAGCATCCCCTATTGAGGCCGCAGAAACGGCAGCTACCGGCGGCGCCGCCGCCAAGCCCGCGAGGAAGACCGGCAGCTGGAGGTTCTCCTGGAGCGTGCGGAGGCTGGGGAAAACCGTACCGCCGGGGGATGCGGTGGCCGAGCTCCGGCCGAAGAAGGGCGGCGCGGAGGGTAACGGGAGGTAGTGGCCGATGCCTCCGGCGACGGTATTGGTGGAGAAGCAGGTTACGTGCGGCGGCTCCCTCTCGTTGCAGCTCTCGTAGGAGCAGCTGTCCCCGGCGCCCGCGAAAGCAGACATGTCGGTGGCCGGCGGGAAGGAGGCGGAGTTCGGGGAGTTGATGACTGAGATGGAGGGGACGCCGGAGAGGCCGAGGCGGGTCTTCTTGCCGCCGCCAGTCTTCTGGAATACACGAGAGATCACCCACTCGTCCTAGGGGCGTACGATCATGGAGTTTGGAAGTGAGTTTAACACAATAAATATACCAAAATGACCCAAATAACCTCCTCTACGTCAATCACAAACAATAATTAATCAAAATACTATGCCCTCGTCGACGCAAAACAAGGCTAGTTGTTTGCTATGTTAGACATCGACGTCCAAAAAGACAACGAGAAGTTTGACAGTAACATGGGAGAGAGTTGACAAGAAGACTTATGACTAAGTAATAATCGTGTTCTTTTTCTAAGACCAATTTAAGTGCATTAGTTGTCTACTATAGCTTTGTTGTACCACAATGAGCTAGACATGAAAGGACATTTATGTGAGTTATATATCCTTTCATGGATGCTTGGCATGATTGGTTAGTGACGCAAACTAGTAAAAAAGAGTCTACAACTTAATCTAATCCTTCGTTGAAGAGAGATAGGAAGGAAGATCTCAACAGCTCCATAGATCAAAGGATCATTAATGATGCATTGATTAGACTAAATACACAAACTACTAAGATCTAACCCCCGGTGAAAGTAGAAGCTCAAAGCAGCTTAGTAGATTTAAATTTGAAATCTTCGCAGAGAATAACAATAGCGAACAATTCCCGAGAAAGAAAGAAAGAAATTATGAGGTTGTCAACAAACAGCAACTTTTTACAGTTTACATGTAAAAGGAAACCAGCACTCTGCATGCATACAGATTGTAGAACAACAGAGTGGAAAGCAAAAATCAATGACGACAAGAGAAAAAAAGAAGAGAACAAAAAAAACTTTTAACAGCGAAATAAGTAAGATATGCACATTACCTTGGAGGATCTAGAGATAAAATGATATGCAAACTTCCCCTCCAATCTATACTCATGCATCACCCAGTTGCTCTTCTCCCCTTTAGGAGCTCTCCCTCTGTAGAACACCAGTGTCTTCTTCATCCCAACAAGAGAGCCAGTCCTTGAACTATAGATCTCCCTATCCTTCCCAGTTGCCTTCCAGTACCCAGCATCCGTAGCTCGATTCGTCCTCAGCCCAGTTGGGTACTTCCTGTCTCGAAGGCTGAAGAAGTACCACTCCTTCTCCCCCATCTTAGCCTTCTCTACAATCCCAGAAAGAAGAAAACTATATTAAGTAGTTATAGTTGAGGAAGTAAAAGAAGAGAAAATTTGGCATCTTTTGTGGACCTGGAAGTTCCCATGGCTCGCATTTGTTGAGATCAATCTCCGCAATGGCTCGACCAGTGAAGTTGCTGTCGAGAACCTTCTTGAGGAGGTAGTAAGTGATGAGCTCCTCATCCGTGGGGTGGAACCGAAACCCAGGAGGAAGCTGCCCTTCGCTGCTCTCAAAGTGATGGGCATAGCTCTCCATCCTAAACGAGAAAAAAAGATCCAAACTTTAATGATGTTAGAGAAGATAACAAAGAGAGGGTAGCAGCTTCCCCTGTGTTAATTGCAGAGAGACCCAACAAGAAGAACAAAGAATAGAAGCATCAGGATGGGGGACCAATATGTCCAGTAGCAAACAAAAGGAAGACAGCTTACCCTGTTGCAGTGGTGTAGCAAGGAAGAAGAGGAGATGGGGGTCTCTTTTATATTGGTGGTCTTGTGGTAATTTAATTGGGATTCGACGAATCAAAGGTGTGTCAGTGCAAGGGAAAGGTAGTAGTAGTGTGGGCGGAAGGAGAGGAATAGAGTTATAGAGATGGATGATTAATTTCTTTCTTGGTAAAAAGGAAGGTCTTTGTCTCTCTCTCTCTCTCTCTCTCTCTCTCTCTCTCTCTCTCTCTCTCCTCTTCTTCTTCGTCTTCTTCTCTGCCTCTGGCCCTCTGTTATGGTCTGCTGTGGTGCAGGAAGACTTATGATATCCATGAGCTGGGATGGCAGAGAAGGGGAGAGAGGAATGCGTGCGTGCGTGAGAAATTGTGCAGGTATTTTCTCTGTCAGTGGAGAAGAACAGGGAGTAAGTATTAGAGAGAGAAGAGGAGAGATTTTTGAGGTGATCTGCCATCAGAGGGAAAGCTGCTTCATATCTCAATGTGTCAGGGGAGGGAAACAGTACAAGATTAAATAAATCATGAGACAGATTGCATCACATCAAACCTCTTTTTCTGGGGCCCCTCTGTTCTGCCCTTCTGCTTGTTTCTTTTCTTTTTGGGTTTGTTTTGCAAATAACTACTTGTATTTTACTCTTATTGTAAAGTTAAATTTACAAATCCACTCCTTTAAACTCGCAACTTTTGGCCTAATATGGTAGTTTGTTTATCGGTCTCACTGCTTTAAATGAGTTTAGATTTAATATAATTGCGTATGAGTCGTAAATGAATTGATGTGCTTAATTTAATTATTAAATATATTAATCTATTTAAACTATTCAATTTTAACACGTTTATAACTCATCAATATGTTTTTGATGGGATAATTTGATTATGATTTGAATAGTTTATTTAGAGTTTTTAAATACTTCTGTATTATTGATAATTCGTTTATTATTAAAAAAATAGAAATTTTGTTAGTTTTTTACACACAAAAAAGTCATCTTCCTTTCCTCCGCGAAATATCGATAGAAACCATTCGAAAGATGTCTTACTTTTTGTATCTCCTGTGTTGGCCTGGTTCTGGGAGAGTTTGACACAGTCTTCTTCTCCTCTCTTTTATAGGGTTTTTCATTATTGTCGTCAGCAATATTCTCTACTGCTCTCTCCTAACTCATGTATATATAGGAGGAGATAGTTTAAGTATCTAGGGGAGCGAAGAGACCTACCTCTCTATTTTCTTTTCTTCTCTTTCCCCTTTTTACCTCTTCCTTTTGCCATCAGCGAGATCCCACTCCCTCTCCCCTTGTTCTCCTAGTGCGAACCAGACAAGGTCAGATTACATCATGAGAACATTAGGCTCAATGAATCGAGTTTATTTATCTTTTAATTATTCATGCTTATGTAAGCCTTTAAAGCAAGTCTAGTTAACTCATGTAAGCCAGTAAAGTAAGTTCAATTGAGTTATATGAGCTAAAAAAGTAAATTTAATGAAGTCATATAAGCCACTAAGGTAAGTTCAATTAAGTTACGTAAGCCTCTAAGATAAATCCTAGTTCGAGCCATATAAACATTTAATATGATTCATTATACCCGACCTATATATATAGAGGAGCTATGATTTTTAGTTTATTAATCCAAATATCCAAGTATTAAGAATTAATTGAGTTTAGTTATTTCTTATTATCTTATTTAAAGTTTTTATCGTAGTCGTTCGATAGTTTTATCTTTTAGGAGTAGATTATAACTGTAAAATCCTTCCAGGCACATAAACCTTAGCCATTACCTTCCTCAAACAACCGCCCTAACTCTATTATACGACCGTCCATCACCGCTCTTGGCCGTTCGCCACCTTCCGACGACCGCTGCAATGTCGAATATTTACCATTCTAGCACGTTTTGATTTTACTCCACTGTTTTAATTATATCTTTTTATCCAAATATCCGACTGATGTGAAATTAGAGCTATTAGGATCCTAACTCGTGAAGCTACCGCTATATAAATTTTTATACTTTTCTTACGTTCGAGATCATTCCAGATCTGGTTCATAAAATTGGTATCAGAGCCGACGTTCCTCATAAGCATGGCACTATATTTAGTATATAAGAAAGAATCTGGTTAATTATTTATTGTTCAATAATACCTTGTGAAATTATGATTAGGATTTTTTTTTTCTTCAGAAAAAACTTTGAATTCGATTCCTTCTTGCAGCAATGGAGCAATCTATTCAAGTATTGTGCATGGTACAAATAATGAAGCTAATTTGAGTCTTATATTCGAAAAATGTTAATTTTATATATTCTGACTCACTTAGTTTATGAGTTTGAATCAAAGAAAAAGGAAAAGAAATTATCAGTGAGTAGCTGTGGGAGTACACCAATGTCCACCAATCTATTGGTATCTAGTTTGACATTATAAAAAGCCTAGGAGTCTATATTTGATTCTTTTAAACTTATAAAATCTACAACATATTTTTGTATTTATTATTATTCACAGTCTATCGTATATATATTTATCATCTGCTCTTAGTAGTTTATTTTTAATACCTCAAATTAAAATACCTTGTAGTTAGTTTTTCCAATGATCAGTTACCGTATAAATAATTTAAGTTAATTATAATGTAAAATGCTCATTGTACTTTGAGTAAGTTTTTTTAAAAAATAAGATCAAAATTAAAAGAGGAACCAAATTTTGTAAGTAAAGTGAGAAGTATTTTAGATATTTAAATAATTTTGTTTTAAAAGTAATAAAATATTCTCTATTTTGACGGCTGGTATTACGTTAAAACTAAATCAAGATATATTTTAGGCATTAAAAATAAAAATATAATAGTTGAATAATAAATATTTATACATAAGAGGGTGCCAATGATAATATAACTACAATTTGGTTATTTTCGGTGCATAAAAAAAAACTTATTTATAAATTATAATTTTATTAAATATATTTTATAACTACATACTCATTTACGTATATTTTGATAAAATCTTATCGTAGATAGAATGTGTGATAAAATTATACACGTTTTTTAAGCAAAATTTTTAGTATAATTAACATACTTATTTATAATTAATAACAAAACTTAAATTATTACATAAACTTATTTAAGTTAATTATTAAGTTTTACAGCTAAATAATTAAATATAAGTAAAGTTTTAAATATACCTAATTTATATTTAAAAGGTGTGCATAAAATTATGCTTAAAATTTTTCTTTTTTCTCTTAAATGTGGGTCTAACAAAGCTGTTTTTTTATTCCTGATACTCAACTATTCATGCACTCATATATTTATAAACTCTCCCACTCAAACGGTAGAGTATTATCTCTTCCACGCCTTCATCTCTTTTCACTAGTTACTGTGAAATTAACCATTTATTCCGAGTTCATGCGCTAATCTAAGAAAAAATATATATGAAAACAAAAGGAGAGAAGAAAAAGAAGCAAAGCTGGAGCAAAACAAATATAGAATCTCAGAATCCTTTTGATGGGAGATTAAAAGAAAAGAAGAATCCAAACAGAGAAAGCCAATGAAGGATCGCCGCTTCCATCAGTTATCTCGTTAAGTACAAGAAAAGATCGACAGCCGATGGAGGAGTTCATTTCATCTCACGAACTATAAATAGTTAAGCCCAGCCTCCTCTTTCGCTGCCATGCATGCCCTCACGACCCATTGGCATATTTGCCATGAATTCCTCCTTGCATGCATGCTGCTGTCTATCCACCCATCCAGCCAATCTCCATTATGGCATTGATGGTGATGAGATCTTGACATCTCCTGCTCGGATTTTGAGATGGATGGCTGATGGGAGAGGATAGTTTTAAAATCACATCCCATCCATCAAATCAAAATCCTCCTCTCTTGTCTTTTTCTAATCCTTTTCTTTCTCCTCTCTACGTATGACATGATATGATATGATATCTCGGATGAGTCAGTCAACTATATATGTTTAACAGTCAACTGCGGTTTCATATTTGAAGGCTAGTTGACGAGATGTAATAATACAATAACGTTAGAGAAACTTTGCAGCAGTTTACTCTTACCATTCCCTTACTTTGATGATCTTATAGGAGCTCTTCGTAAGGAGTTTGCAGTGAAGGATTTTGATACAATTCGTCATTTTCTTGGTGCTAATTGAAGTTATCAAAACAAAACATTGGTTTGCATCTTTCACGAACTCACTATGCTCATCCTGGAAAAAAGGCTCAAATGGTTGATTGCATACACCCATGGAGTCCAAAACAAAAGACCTTACACTCATAAGGCTTCATATTTCTTTTAATCTAAACTATGTGTCAAACCAATTTATGCAATCAACACCCACTGCGAATCTCAAAATAGTTCAAAGAATTTTAAGGTATATCAATGGTACAATAACCTAGGGCATGCATACACTACACTAGATCTTTGTGCCTCTTCCCATGTTCTCTCTACTGCAATAACCTTTCTAAGGCACAATCTCATCCCATGCACGCAAGTAGAATATCCTGCGATGGCTCACAAGATGCTTCTAATTTTAGGTACAACCATATAGAGCTAATTTGTAATTTACTCTTAATTGTATTATATAATAATATGATTTTATACATAAAACATAGGGCTGAAATTTTTATAGCCAAAAGATTTGTGTGTAGAATAAAGATAACTAATAGTTATGCCAAATAGAACATTGATATTTATGTAGAGGAGTACAACCTAGCTTGTATAAAATATAAACTAGTTGTTTGCATTCCAAATAATGGAATTAGCTATGTCATTTATTAGAGAAATACTTGAATGTGCTCTAGTACTGTGTTGCCCTTGATGTACTTTGGAATAGCCAAAAGATTGTCATGGAAAGTTAGAAAATACATTGTGAAAAGAAAAAAAAAATGTAGCAGCAATAAAAGATGCATATGTTAAAAATTATGTTTTAATTACACTCAAACTTTCTAAATTATTGCATATTTTTAGATAGACTCTCATTTATTTTTCAGATATCTCCTATCCTTTAATGGTGTAGACAAAAGAAATATATTAGATGATCATTTTTCTCACAAACTTCTTTTTCTTTTTGTAGGATAAGAGTAAAATTGTCCTAAGGAACACTGAAATTTGATCACATAATATTTTTTTTTCATAAAGAATATCAAATGAACAACTAATAAAAGAGACAATATGCTACAATAAATAAATAAGGTAAATAATGTAAGATGTTTAAATATAATATTTCCTAATTACGTGAGTCACATTGTATAATTTATAGGCTAGCTAGACAAACAGACTAACTTTATATGATATATTAGTTTAGACATCTAAACTAACCCTCTCAATATACAAGTCACATCAAACCAAGTCAAATGCATATAACATAATTCAAAATTTATTTATAGGTTTCACAATACCTCATAATACGACAATGTAGTGTTTGATCGCCAAACACTTAAATTCTAAATTTTAGATTATAAATGCACGCAAACAAGCCATAAAAAATTTGGTAGTCATTTTTAGTTGATAGGTTATTTAAGAAAGAAAAAGGAATAGATAAAATAAACACATAAACACATATCGGGAGGTGTGTCTTCCAAATTCCATTAAAAAAAATAAAAGAGATGTTTCCCTTTTAAATTTTTAATTATTTTTTATTATCTTTTTGAGAGCAAGTAATAAATGGACGCGTCTCCCGCTAAATATTCTTTTTTTGATAGCCCGAAGGCTAGATATGGGCTGAATAAAAGACCAATCCTCTCTATATACAGAGATATTTTTAGGTCTCACCGAGATTTTAGCTGTCTAGTCTAGGCTTCAAACCATATGCATCGCCAAACAATTGTTTCGAACCAAACGCCGTTGAGACCTGCTCCAAGCCGTTGCGTTGTCAAACTATTTTTTCAAGCTAATCGTACTGTCGAGCCATCAACCGAATTGAGTCAAGCCATCAAACCACCAACTACCAATCACCAAATAATTTTTCGACAATATTATTTAGGGTTAGAGCTGAACTTATGGCCACATTGGTCATGAGCAAAGTATAGAGTTGGGTGTTCGTCTCCGGCTAAATTTTTTTTTTTGAAAAGCTGGCTATATTAGACTGACCTATCCGCTGCGCGGGGATCATGGCCTCCTCCAAAACGAGGTTACATAATTCCACGGGGATAGAGTCCGTCGGCCCCAGCCGAGCGGCCCCCAGACCCCGCTTACCACATTTGGCCGCCCAGTCGGCCACTTTATTCCCTTCTCGCCTTACATGTCTCAGGCGACAACTTACAAAAGAGCTGAGTAATGCACTGCACTCAGCAACTAAACCCCTGATTTCCCAAGGGCAGCTGACTCGATTCTGCATGATCCTAACTAACTCCAATGAGTCGGATTCAACTTCCACCTTGGTGTGGCCTGCCGCAAGTCGCAGTCCCAACCGAAGGGCGTGTCCCTCGGTTCGTAGCGGCGACTCACCCATAGATGGTTCCCATGCTGCTGCGACCAGGGTACCATCTGCAACCCTTATTACCGCTCCCGCCCATCCGAGACGATCCTTCCCGGAGAACGCACCATCCACATTGACCTTGATCCACCCTTCCGCTGGGTGTGTCCACCTTGCCTCCTGCAGCCTCACAAGAGTGGACCTTGACCGCCCTTCCTTTGCATAGTCCTTAGCAAGTTGGACAGCTCTCCGGACTAGCATGTCAATGTGCATCTCGGCGCCGCCAAAAACCCTAGCATTTCGCAGCTTCCACAGCAACCACAACGTGGACGCTATTTTTGCCTTGCATTCCTTGTTTTCCTTCAGATCAGCGGACCATGACTTGGTGATCCAGTCTGATGTCAGTGTGGATGGCCACTCGTCACCCCATCCTTGGCTTGTTGCCAGCGTTCGCCAGATTTCTTTCGCAACCCTGCACGTGAAGAACAAGTGTACAATGGTTTCTCGATGTATCCCGCACATGGCGCAGTTCTCGTCCGGTCCGACGCGCATCGCGTAGAGGCGCTCCCACGTTGGCAGCCTTCCCCATAGCAGCTTCCAAGCAAACAGACGCACCCTCGGGGCCACCCGCGGGCGCCAAAGTTCAGTCCGTCCCTCCCAGCTGTCATGTCCCCTCGGATTGATGAAGGCGTAGATGGATTTGGCCTTGGGTTCTCCAGCTCGCTCCGCCACCCAGATCCACTTATCCGGTCCGATCTCCTCCGTAAGCTCCGTGGTGCCAATCTGGAAAGCCAGGTCTACTCTGGCTGCCCCAACCATTCGGTCCACCTGTCCCCTAGCCTCAGCGATGAGATCGCTGACGAGCAGTTCTTCGTTCATCAACCTCGGGTGCATTTGCCGTGGCTGTCGGTTCCACGATACCGATGATAACCAAGGTTCAGTAGCCGCCTTGGTTGTTCTTCCGTTGCCTATCAGCTTGCGACATCCGCCTCGAATCATTACCGCCGTGTTAACCTTCCGTTGCCAACCATTCGGTCCACCTGTCCCCTAGCCTCAGCGATGAGATCGCTGACGAGCAGTTCTTCGTTCATCAACCTCGGGTGCATTTGCCATGGCTGTCGGTTCCACGATACCGATGATAACCAAGGTTCAGTAGCCGCCTTGGTTGTTCTTCCGTTGCCTATCAGCTTGCGACATCCGCCTCGAATCATTACCGCCGTGTTAACCAAAGCCCGCCACACCCATGAAGCCCTAGCTGGAACACTAGGGCTCCAGGGGTTAAGTTCACCGTACTTCGCTCTCAGTAGCTTCACCCACGGGCTTTCCTGCCGGTTCAAGACTTTGAATACTAGTTTCCCGAGGAGTGCCGCCTTCGCCTCCTTCAACTTTCTTATCGCCAAGCCCCCTTCGGCCTTCGAGCTCATCACCGTGTTCCAGTTCTGGAGGTGGAGCCCCCGTCCTGCCCCGCTCTCCCATAGGAATGACCGGGCTTTCTTCTCTATCGCCTGTAGGATAGTATCTGGCAGCCACATGCATCCCAACCAGTACGTCGGGATAGCCATGATTTTTTTTTTTTTGATCATTCATGAGCCCGAAGGCTAGATATGGGCTGGACAAAGGGCCAACCCTCCATAGATACATAAACACTTTATGCCCCACCGAGCTTTTAGCTGTTTAGTCTAGGCTTCAAGCCATATGCGTCGCCGAACAATTGCTTCGAATCAAATGCCGCTGAGACCTGCTCCAAACCGTTGCGTTGCCAAGCTGTTCTTTCAAGCTAACCACACTGCCGAGCCATCGAATCGAGCCAAGTCACCAACTACCAACCACCAAACAATTTCTCCACAATATTATTTGGGGTTGGAGTTGAACTCATGACCTCCTTGGTCATGAATACCTACCAACTCTACTAGAGTTGGTTGGTGGGATAGCCACGATTAACTCCAACGGTCGAACTTCCTCCTCTCCGAGAAACCACTGCAAACTATGCAACACCAACGTCTTTCAAAGCATGGCGACAAACAAGATTCAGCCAGTTGTGGCTTGCCACGTAATTAGTTGGATAATATTCCTACATCTGCCCCCCCCCCCAAGGCGACCTCAAATCCCTTTTTCAAAAACCAGCGGAATTTAGAGCTTCTCTTCACTCTTCTCCCTCTCTCTCTCTGTATCGCTTCCTCTTGCGGCGGCCCCCCAACAAAAGAAACCCTAAATCCTAGGAATTCGAGATCAAAAGAAGAGCTCGGGCTCCAAGCCATAGGTCTTAGGTCCCATGGAGGACGACGTCGCAGTCGGAGAGTGGAACTTTGCGCCCCCGCCCAATAGTGCTCTACTGAACGCCTCCTCGCTCTCCGTTCGCGGCGTCCTGGGTAAGATCATGGCCAACGTAAACGAAGACGGAGGGGATCTGAGGCCTCGAATTCCGCTCGGACACGGCGACCCTTCGGTCTTCCCGTGCTTCCGGACCACGCCGGATGCGGTGGACGCCGTCGTCGCTGCTCTTAAATCCTCTCAGTACAACTGCTACCCCCCCTGCGTGGGCCTTGCCCCTGCAAGAAGGTGAGGTCTTCAAAGTTGCTACCTTTTGTCTAATTAGAGTAATTTACGTTTAGGAGGGTACTAATTTCTTTGAGTTGAACTTTTTGATCCCAAATTTCGCTTAATTATGTCTTCTTTTCTCTAGTCCTGATGGTTAAAGATCTATTTCATATGTAAAAAAATGTTTGGTTTGCACTAAGGAAAAGGTTAGAACTTGTTCATTTTCTAACAATCGGTTGTTTTTACTCTTCTGTGGTTAATAAGTTTATCATTTTACAATCATCATGTAATAATTAATCATTGGATTTCAGGGCTATTGCCGAATACTTATCCTGTAGTCTTCCGTATAAGCTATCTCCTGATGATGTTTACCTCACAAATGGCTGTGCTCAAGCAATAGAAATCATAATCTCTGTAGTATCTCGACCCGGTGCCAATATTTTGCTCCCTAGACCAGGTTATCTATTTTATGAAGCACGGGCTTCTGTTAATGGGTTAGAAGCTCGATATTTTGACTTACTTCCAGAAAATGGTTGGGAAGTTGACCTTAGTGGTGTAGAAGAACTTGCTGATGAGAACACTATCGCCATGGTCATTGTCAATCCTGGAAATCCCTGTGGTAATGTTTTTTCCTATGATCATTTGGCTAAGGCAAGTATTTGTCTCATATAGTCTAATATTAGTAGACGTACAAGTATTTCATTTTTCTTATTATATAAGCCTGAATCCCATTTTTCAGGTTGCCGATACCGCAAAGAAGCTTGGGATATTGGTCATTTCTGACGAAGTATATGGTCATCTGACTTTTGGGTCTCGTAGTTTTGTGCCAATGGGTGTTTTTGGCCAAACTGTTCCGGTCCTTACACTAGGGTCGATATCAAAAAGATGGGTAGTACCTGGCTGGAGACTTGGCTGGATTGTGACAAATGACCCTACTGGCATATTAAAACAAACCAAGGTTCATTATATTCTCCTTTTCTGGTTCCATATGATAATTGGTGGACTGGTAGGGACAAAGATGACATCTTTAGAGAAGCAAGGTTCTTAAAAAATGACAGTTTGGTGAATGAAAACAAACCAAAGTTCCTACAAATTGTATGGTTTGCATTACTTTAAAATTAAGATCTTTAAAAAAAATATATATATAAGCATTGAGTATCTAAGATTCACCAGGACCAAAGATAAGTATGTTAAAACTGAGCTTAATATAGCCCAAGTGATAGAGTTGGTTCAGAAGAGTTCTATTTAGGAAATAAATGCTTTGGAGAGGAATACTGTCTTTGATTTTAAAGTTGAAAGATATACCACACCAAACTAGTTTTAGCTCCTTTAGCTTTTGAGAACTATGTAAGGAAACATTACAATCCCCAACTCGATAAAGTTTCAGAGAATACTAAGAGAAAGTTTATTTGCTGTTGTTTCAATAGGAGTCTAGGAAAGGAAGCATGATGAAACTCGGATATGGAATTGGATCAGATCCAATATTATCCTCCCATTTTACCCCTAGTTACTCATCTAGTTTTCTTCAACTATATCCGCATCTACTGATTTATCCAGACACGGATAGAAATTGGGATAGGAAGATGGATTGGCAAATCTAAGTTTATATCCGATCAAACTCGGATATGGAACCAGATCAAATTGAATATTAGCCACCCATCCCTAAATACTTATCATTTGTTTTTATTCAATTATCCAGCATTTAGTGTGTTACTTTTTTCTTCTTATCGGCATATATCCATAGTATGTGTTCAATTTTTATTCAAGATATTGCAAGAAAGTTATGCTTATTTTCGTACTCGTACTTGGATTCCGTGAGCTTCAGATTTCTCCTTTCTTTCACTAATTACCTATTGATTTGTCTTTCTTTATATTTCAATCTTATTTGGGTGAATTTGGAATGATTTTTTATGCAGAAGCTGTGTTTTGTGGACTCTGTATATTAAGCATATCTTATTAAGTTTTTCATTGTCAGGATTATATTCCATATGTGTTTATTCTTGTGCCCTTTTTGTAGGTAGTGGAGTGCCTTAAGAATTACCTTGATATCTCGTCAGATCCTACAACATTTATGCAGGTTAGAACCTGAATCTTTTCTTATTTTAAAGATGTTCTCTTAGTAGTTTATCCTGCATTCCATGTCTGGTAAAAATTTGCAGTGAGTATGGGATAGGAAGAATCAGATATAATTTATGTATATACACATTGTTGAAGGTGTTACATTATCTATAATCAGATATAATTTCCACATCACAAATGGCTGCTCTACATGATTCTTGCCTAAAAACCTCAACAAGTCTATGTCTATGTCTGCCTTCCTGAATACATTCTTTGTTCCTGAGGAAAAGTTTTCATCCCAATCTCTTTTAATTGTTTTGCCTCAGAATGAATAATCTGTTCTACCTTCTTAAATTACAGGCTTAACAAAAGGTTTAGCTGATAGAAAAATGATAAACTATGTTTTTTGTACTCTATTTACTTCTTGCCACATGCGAGCTAAAGACACCAAAAATGTGCAGCACTTTTTTGAATTGAATGAATTTGAGGTTTCAAAATTAATGTAACATAGGATTGGCATCGGTGGTGTGATTTGTACCCGAACTGTTTCATACCATGCTAAAAACAGATTTCTCCGAGAGCTTCATCAAATTAAAAGTACTGATTCATATCTTCTATGTTCTAATGTCAATTAACTGAAAAATTATTTATAGGGAAATTGACCCTGCATTTTGTTTTTATTATTATTTATACCCTACCTTATAGATATTTATCAAGATTTCAAAGCTCGATATTGGGATCAGCCCAAGAGCTTCATCAATTAAAAGCACTGATTCATATCTTCTATGTTCTAATGTCAATTTACTGAAAAAAAAAAAATTTATAGGGAAATTGGCCTTGTATTTTGCTTTTATTACTGCCCTACTTTATAGGTATTTATTAAAGTTCCAAAAATCGGTATTGGGATTGGCCGTTTGAAAAAATAATATTTCTATATATTTTATTTTTTTCTCCATTTTCTCCCTCTCCCTTCACTCCCCTCTCTCTCTGCTCTTCCCTCTCCCTCTTATTGCTGCATCCCTCTCTCTCTCTCTTCCTCCCCCCTTCTTGCAATAAGAAGAGAGAAAAAAGAAAAACTTAAAAAAAATTTACCCAAGGTCATTGGAGGTCGAGGCCGTTTTGGATCTTGGTTGGAGAACAACATCGGAGGTTGAGGTCAACCGTGGTGGATTCGTGGAAGAGGTGAGAAAGAAGAGAAAATAGAGAGTGAGAAAGAAAAATAAGAGAGAAAGGGCTAGGAGAATGGAGGGACCCGGGTCAGACTCAACTCAAATTTGACTCTCGTAGCTAGTTTCGGGTTGGGATTGATCGATTTGAACCCGCAACGACTTGGGTACCAGTCGATACCTCAGCCGAAACCAGCCAACGAGGATCGGGATCGGCTGAGACTCGAATCCATGGTATCTATCATTTGACCCCCTACATTTTAGGTTTAAATATTGAAAACGCCTCAGCATTACTTTTTTAACTAAAGATAATCATATACATTAGTAAACTTAACTTTAGTATAAATGACCAAAGTGCCCTTGCTAACAAGTCCAAAAAAAGAAAAGATATAGGATACAACTCTTGGTGTTTTTGATGAGGGGTAATTTAGATATTTAAATTTTTAATTTTAAAAATAACAGAATATTTTTCATTCCATCAGGTTAATTTAACTCAGGATGCTTTTGAGGATTAAACCCATAATACCGGGGTTGAATGATAAATATCGATAAGGTAGGGTGTAAATGATAATAAAAGCAAGGGTTAATTACATTTTACATCCTGTACTTATGTCTAAAATTATTTTACCTCTTTGTATTTAAAAAATTTCAAACTATTCGCTGTATTTACGATTAAAATGAGACTATTAGTTTTTTCATTCAAATTAACGGAGCGGGCTGAATTCTCTCCATTTTTATTTTTTATGGACAAAAATGCCCTTCTTCTCTTATATAAGTATTTCTTTTTCTTTAAATAATACCCACATATTTTCTTCTCTTATTTTCTAGATTGTGCTAACCATACAGTAAGTTTATTTAAACCTATTTTTTTATGAATTTTAATAATTATATCACATCTAAGAATAAGATAAATATGGGGTTAAAAAAATTATATAAAGAACTCATCTATTTTGTTTAATAAACACGACGGGGGTATTTTGGTCATTTAGGCGTGTTTCATTTACTTTGACAAAAAAATAACGGTTTTAGTTTAATTGTAAGTACAAGGACTAATTTTAGACTTTTTGAAGTACATAGGGGTAAAATGATTTTGGACATAACTACAAGGAGGTAAAAAACATTTAACTCTAAAAGCAAAATGTATGGCGTTTTCAATCAATTTCCCTTATTTACATTCTAGAAGTTCTGATGAAGCTCATTAAGTCTACTAGTTTTTTTCGTTGTATTCTAGCCAATCTTCTGACACCTATCTCAATATGATTTCTTTCAAAATATCTATTTCTGCAATCTAAGTATTGACAAAGTTCAAGGTCTTAATTTCAGTAAGGCATTGTCCTGTCAATGTTTCATCAGATCTACATTTTGCTAAAATTGTGGGAGTAAGCTGATTTCTGGTTAAGATTCATCATAAGTTGATTTTTGGTTAAGATTCATCATCTCTCTCTTTCCTAATTCTGTATCCAGATGCCATAGAACGATTTTAGCTCATTGATAGTATAGGATTTGTGCTACCTTTTACTTTTCCCGGAAGTACATTCCTCTTAATAGTTGAACTAGATACTGATAATTTCTTTTCATCTTGTAACTTAGATAGTATAGGATTTGTGCTTCCTTTTCCTTTTTTCCACAAGTATATTCCTCTTAATAGTTGAACTAGAAACAGATAATTTCTTTTCATCTTGGAACTTAATAATCCTTCCATATGATTTTTCTTCAAAAAGAACATCATATCTTTTGCAGGCACCAATTGGATGGTGTAATCGTTATATTTTTCTTTGTTACTTTATTTCATTTCTGTGTCATTTACTTTTCAGGGGGCGATACCAGAAATTATACATAACACAAAGGAAGATTTCTTCAACAAAACAATTGACATTCTAAGGCAAACAGCAGACATATGTTATGAGAAACTGAAGGAGATCGACTGCATCACTTGCCCAAGTAAACCCGAGGGCTCTATGTTTGTGATGGTAAGGAATATCACCCCCTGAAATATTTGCTAATTCGGTATATTTTGGTATATATTGCGTCACATCTGCTCAATATATTTGTCAATTCGGCTGATCGGAAGTGCAACATACTTGTTGCAGGTAAAATTAGATATCTCTCGTTTAAATGACATACATGATGACATGGACTTCTGTTGCAAGCTAGCAAAAGAGGAATTAGTAATAATTCTGCCAGGTAAGTACCTCTTAGTGGTACTAGTACAGCTTTTTTGTTGATGTTGAAGTATTACAAAATTAGTTAAACAGTGGTACCTGGTCTGTGTGGTAGTTATCAAAGCCGAAAAATCTTAAATTCCTCTATTCCTCTAATAATTGTATCTTCAAGGAAAATAATAAACTAGTCCTTTTGGTGTGCAACACTTCAGAATTACTTCCTCTGATCTTGTAGAGATCTGCATTTAGTTCTTCTGGATCAATTTTCTTCATTGGAATCCCTATGATTTGCTATGGTATGGATTAAGTCCTTGCAGTTTGCATGTTTTAAGAAATTAATCTGTATAGTAAATCATAAAACCAGAGAATGATCCTAAAATTTGCAATTCACAGGAATATAGATGTGATAAAAAGGAATCTTATGAAGTAATTACAGAACGTCCCAAAGTAAAGAATTAAAATGATACACATGGAGTAATATTAGAAAACTTGCAAAACTGAGGAGCTGATAAGGTATTTTCCCTTTATCTTCAACTGAAATTTCTACTATATTGCGCTGTTTGCAATGCTTTGACAACAAATAACGCTTGACAAAATCCTAACTTCACCCCTTAAAAAATTAAAAAAAGAAAGAAAGGTCACAGCATAAAAGATCTTCTGTTCTGCAGCACACAAAATCCTAACCTCTATAATCACACCATTGTTTCTGCAGGGTGTGCTGTCGGATTTAAGAACTGGCTTCGTATCACCTTTGCTGTTGGACCATCTTCTCTCGAAGATGGGCTAGAGAGGCTGAAATCTTTCTGCCTTAGACATGAGAAGCGTATCAAATGAAGGTTGCACTTATAAATTTCTGATAGTGTTCTGCCAAGCAACATGGTATCTCCATAAATTCCTCTCTGCTTCATAGTATTCACATATGAATGCTGTCTTCTAATGTAGCTTTCCACTTTGATTCCTACTTTCCTGGTATATTTAAAAGACGTAATATATCTTGGGAACTTCTAGTCTTCTTTAGTTACTGGTTTCTTTTAATTGAAGTTCCTGTATAAAATGTATGGACATAGCGAATCTGTCATCAATAAAATGGCTATTTCCTATTGAGTGCTTTCATAGCGTTACTAGGATGCCACCAAAATTATTCTTCTTATGCACCAAAAAGAAAAGATCATATATCGTTGTAATTTGTAAACATGTAAAGCTAAAGCTTGTTTTCTTTCTTTTCTTATTATTTATGTATTTAAGTTGGCTGATGGCTTTCCTGACAATTGAAAACTCTTATAGATTAGCCCAAGAATAACTGGGTTCACTTTTTTTTTCTTCTATGTAGCAATGTCTAACAAGATCCGAGTATCATGCTCATTCAGATGATGGCTATCACAAAGGAAGAGAAAATAGCAAGACAAGAATTTCAGGAACTAATGAGATTTTTAAGAAGAAAACTATAAATGTGGTGAGTTTGTCATTGCAGATGATTTAAAGGACAAGCTTATAATTCAAAGTAATCAACCGTTGATCCTTTGTCAGTAAGCAAATATTCCATAGGAGATACTTACAAAATTCTTCACCCAGGTTTCCATGTATGAATAGACACAGGACTAGTGCATCAAATACCTTTCTGATTAAGAAAGCCTGAGCATCACTGCATCACAGCATCTCACCTGATGGAACAATTTATATCCTCACCAATTTCCAGATTACAAGATCACCAGATATAAAACATGTTTTAAATGTTATTTCTCAGGGCTAAGAATTCCTTGAAATATTAAATCAATGAGAAGGATTAATTAGATAGATCATAAAATTGATTGCTAATGGTCCATTTTGGTGATAGTAGTCCATCATTACTTCTTTAATCTCCAAAAAGAGTGGAGAGAAGCAGGAGTTGCATGAAAGTTGCTCTGACAAAAAAGGGAATTAAGTGGCTACAAAAAAAAAAGGTTCCAATTTATTAGATATCATTTCACAGCATATTCTCTTGGTTATTTGTGTCTATGGTTTCAGCAATTTAAAGCTCTTAATAGTGTGTGCTTTATGATATTAACATGTTTTAATATTATAAGAAACCTCCTCCCATTCAAGTTTTGCTCTTGCCCCTGAAAAATCCTTCTATTTCTCTCTAGCCAGATCATCCAGATCACACTAGCCATCCAACTTCTCCATCAGCAATTACCAGCTTCTTCATACTTCCATTAAAAATCTCTGACACCTTTTGCCATCTTTATCTTGTCAAAGAACAGTGACATCCAATTATATATATATATATATATATATATATATATATATATATATATATATATATATATTTACAGCAAAATCACATCATAAGAACAATTAATTAACTGTTTCATCATTGATGTAGAAACACAGTTCTCCCCTCCAATCTAATGGTTAAGAATTTTATTGATTGGCCTCACTTTGACAGGAAGCTTAATCTTCCAGAGATTTTGTGATACCCTGGAAAGCTGCTCCTCATTATTAAGGAAACCATACAACTAATTTTATCTCTTCTCTTCCCTCATTTATCTGAATATTACTGCAATTAAGCATATTAATCAATTGCTGCTCCTCTGTGCCTATATTATTTCATGTTCCAATTATATATTGTGATACAGTTTAGGAAGTTGAGTAATATGCAAGCTTGATCCAAATTTTCAACTCAGTTTCCTCCAACATTTCCAATAATTTCATTTAACAAACATTGAACAGTGAATAATGGGGAATGGCTATATTTTTAGTCTTTGATGGGAGGAGTTGAAGAACATATACATGGGAGTTCATATAAAAGTTACCTCTCCATTAGATTTTCAAATATAAGTGGTTCTAAAAAGTTCTGAATCAAACCTACTGACCTAGCTTAACCTATTAATTGAAAAAAAAAAAAATACGAAAGAAAATTATGTATATATATATGTAAACGCAACATTGGTGGAAGGGAAAAACACTTTAGGCATGAAAATATTTCAGTATCCAGTTAATAAGACTTAAACCCTTGAATGTGTTTTTCCTCTCATGTTGTGCTGAAAATTTTCAGCCCAAAATTGCCTAGCCAAACTTACTCTAGAATAATTTGCACAAAAGATTCACTTCATTTTCAAATTTGTTACCTAAGGTCAAACAAATTTTATTTACAAATGTGGGCTCATACAATTTTCCTGATTGAAGTGCCCTTCCATCGCCCTTTGCTTTCTCCTCTTCCATTATGTTCCAAAGTCAATATATTTGAATATAACATAGTTATATGTATAATAAATAAGCTATCCATGTTAATTAAGTAGCTTCATATAACATGTGAAATAAATGGATTATGTTCGTATTTTCAAACTCAAATAGTTTATTAAACTAGTCGCATGCAAATTGGTGTGTTAAGGTTCATATTATGTAGTCTCAATTGCCACCCCTACATATAAGATTTCTCACTATGAAACTCCTCACATTTGAGATTTCCATTATATCACCCCAAGCTTTCGATCTCACACCATAAATATTTGCTAATAGGTTTGTGCTCAGATGGTTTTGAAAGAAAAAAAATAAATAAAAGGATTATATTTGCTAATTGGATCTTGCTCAGATGGTTAAAAGAGATTTATATTGTACATGTATTTTTGAGATTAAATTCCAACATCACTGATTTAACTGAGAACACTGTTGAAAAGGACTGTGCACACTTGAAAGAGTGTTTTCATGATAAGAAAAAATTACTTTGAAACTTGAGATGGTAAAAGACTTTATCATTGAAAGTGCAAAACCATTCCAACACATTAATTACAGTCGTCCCACTATGTAATTGATTGCAGAAATTATGACGCATAAAAGCACAAGGCCTTTGAGGATGATATAAATCCAAAATAACCTTGTGGAAAAAGTTAACGAGCCACAATTGATTGCAGATCATCAAATCAAATCTAAGTTCTTTTTACCAAAAGAATTTCAAGCTTTCTTATCCTTATCTCCCAACAGGAAAGAGCACTACCTACTTGTGTAATTCCAGAAAATATTAGCCCTTGAAACATAATGTAAGGCCATGCTCAATAAGCTCTAAAAACAGCATCATACTCGCGCAAAGGAAATTTGACTAAGAAACTAATCAAAATATTATTACATAATTATGTGAAATTATTCAAGTGTTGCACCACATAGATATCCAGGTAAGTACAATGACAGTGAATGGAATAAATTCTGTGATGCTTTCATCAGTTCAATTCGATGAAGAGAGCTTATAAGAGGAGCCCTTCTTGACTCAGAGAATAAAGAAAATACCACCAAAATTCTCCATACATCAACCCTTGAGGTCAGAATAAAACAGACAATAAAAGAAAGAAGGGAAAAACATCTAAGAATGCCTGGTTACTGTTACTTTGAAGAAAGAAGATTGCAAAACCTCATTGCATATCTCTTGATTTCCTTTTGTCACCCATTGAGCTATCAGTATCTCAAAAGTACAGGTAGTATTCTGAACGTCTTGACTTGGATAAACTGGATATGCATCATACATCATCATTTCCAGCTGTTTGAACCGAGGATATTAGTAACTCATTTTGATTTTTCAAATGAAATAACATGCATAGTACCCTACAGCTTAAATCATGCGATTCTATGAATCAACTCTTACCATATATTATTTACTTTTGCACCTTTTAAAGTAAATATGAGCTGATCATAAATGTGATTTTAACTACCAAAGGAACAGACACATTAATGCAAAGAAAGTATAGCTGACCAATATATGAACAATTTAAAAAAGCACAAGTCCTTTTTCAGAAGTAGCATAACTTGTCAACCATGGAATGCATCAATTCTACCACTGATCTAGAAATGAAACTTCATGACATGTTTCAGCCCAAAAATAGTAGTTAGATAGTACTAGAAGACTGACAATGCCTAAATGTCAATGTAGAAGTCAAACATGGGAAAGATGCACAGAATTCAGTTTAATGTAACTAGTTACAAATATCATGTAATAAGAAAAACATTGAGGCTAAAAGAGCAACTCGAGAATCACTCATGTAAATAAAATAAAAAATCACACTGTTACAGTAAGAGAAACAATAGAAGTAGAGAAATCCTTATTCTATGTGCATTTCCTTCACAGCATCACACCTTTAGTCTATACATGCATGACATCAAAAAGATTAATCAAAACAAATCCAAATTTCTCTAATAAACAAAGTAATTTACTTTGTAATTTTAAGAAAAAAATGTTGCTATACCCATATTGTTGGATCTTGGAAGTTGAAATGGCATGCAACAGGAAAAGATAGAAGAGATATATCTCCAACTTAGCAGTTGATTTAATTTTTAAGTTGCACTTCATGTTTGTTGCATACAATTTGATTCAAACATGTTTACTACAAATTTCCAGCATTTGGTAAAAAATAATGGTGATTATCTGCCATGAGAACCGTTTCAATTTTTCATGACAGTTAAACAGAAAGCATGGAGCCATGGACCAGTACCAGTCAGTGGCTTCACCATTGTTATCTCACTAGTCTATTAAAAACTTCAGTCAATTTGTTACTGGGGAGCTCATCTGAGTAAACATCGTAGAGAAGTTGGTAAAAGATTTTGCATATTCCACATAGATGCTGTCACACAGTTATTGTAGATAGCAGATCAGTACTAAGAGTTAGGACAATCCTTTTCCCCGGTAGATATGATAATCCAAACTCTTGTTAAACATAGATAATAAGTTTTAAAAATCCACAAAATCTAAGTACTATCAACAAGAATTAAAATATGAACAAACAACTAAATGTACGCCATATACATTAACTCTCTTCCTAAATTGAACTAGCACAGTCTCTCTACATGATGACACTCTAATCATAATGCCTAACAAGGCAGCGAAGCTCCTGCAAATACCTTCTGAAAATGAATTATCACATAATACCTTCTCAAACTTGATTGATAAGACTAGTGTATTTATGTGATAGGTAATGATCAGAAAATTCTGAGGTAATGGAGCTTGCAGCATTATAGCTAGTATTTGACAAAATATAACTATTACGATTTTCTGGCTCCCTTTTCCTGCTCAGAGCCTTGACTACTAGAAGTCCAAAGAGATCATGTTGCATTTGAGCAATGTAGACATGACTAAGATAACATGACACCAAGATGGAGAGTGACGAGTTAAGAAGAACAATATTTGCTTAACTGAATGTATTTATGCTCCCTTAAGAACTTCTTTCTGATATAACCAAAACCTAGTACTTCATAAAAAATGATGCGGCATAAAGACCAGTTGTTGCTGTGAAGCATAGAGGATCTAATGGAGCATGCCAAACTACTAAGAAGCAATTCTTTTTCTGCTTTTATAAAAAATTCATATATTCCAGTATATGGATGTTGGTGTTAGAAACAAATTCAGAACCTAGTGCTTCAAAGAATAGGGCATGCAATAAAGCCATAAAGACCAATTCTTACCGTTAAGCGTATTGATGAGGTATGACATATCCTAGGAGAAGCAATTGTTTTGCTGGCTTGCTGCTATTATAATTTTTTCTTTGTATTTTCGTGTTTGCGTAACATTTTCGTGCCGGCCAAGCACAGGGTGGCACATAAACTCTTGGGACTTACAAATTGGTCATTGCCAAGAAGTCAGATAAAAATAATAGAAGGCAGCATGCTGTAGTTCTTTGGTGCTCTTCTAGGATAGCTAGGCATTCACCATTCAAGTTTCACTGATTTAACATCCATATCCTCATTTCTCATAGATGATACGAGCAGCAAGAAGCAATGAAGAAGCAACAGATTTGGACAAACATATAATGTAGACGAATTGCTTCAAAATATACGACTCTTCCTATTATTGGATAGTATAATTCCTTTTTCATGAATTTAACTATATACTGTCAATATAACTAATTTACGAACCAATGGATATCGCTCACCTTATCCCTACCATTTGCATAGACCAATCAGTGGCTCCACTCCAACCGAAGAGACTCAAACCCAACATTCTAACTAAATGAAACAATCTTCTATCTACCACTTCAACTTTAAAAAGAAAAAGGAAAGGATTGGATTGGATCTTTAAAGTTCCCAATTAGTTGATAATCTATAAGAGAGCGCATTTGAGAAGAGATCCACCAAGTTGTACCTTCGGAGAGCGCAGCGTATCCCTGACGAGAGACCGCGAGCATCGAAGTCATCAGAGCGGCGGCGGTGGCGCTGTGCAGCGGCAGAAGCGACTCGACGGCGAAGCTCATCTCCACCGGAGACCTGACCTTCCAAGAAACGAATCTTAGAGAGACCCCCAATGACGTGAAGAGAGAGAGAGAGAGAGGGAGGGGAGACTAGGGTTTGGTGGTGTACCTGAGGAGCCGAGGAGGAGAAGATGGACGCAGCTTGGGGAGGCGTAGAGGTGTCCGGGCGGCGGCCGACCTCGGTGCCACGGCGGCGCTACGGATGAGGGGAGATGACCGGAGGATAGATCTGGCGGCGGTGGCCATGGTCGGCCCTGAGTTGGGCGTGTGGCGGTGGAGAGGTTTTTGCGGGGTTTTTTGTAATAAGTTTAGAAACCAAAACCAAACTCGTAGATCATTAGATAGACTCAGGATATTTTCAAACTTGTTACAGAGTTGTACTTCGGAGTTAGGAAAAAATATTTCCAAAGAGAAGCTAAAATCAAAGTTTTGTAAATAAATTTAGCCATCATAGATAATAGAGAGGTCGTTTCCATGAAGAATAATAAAAGGTTATGTCTAATTTTGTTATAATATTATTTTAATCCGTGTAAAACCCTGGTTTATTTATTTATTTTTTTTGCAAAATTAACCTTGAAGATAATTTTTTTTAATTAAAATTGTTATATATTTAACCTTTTTTTTTAATTTTTTAATGTAAAAATGAGAAAAGTATTTAGAGAAAAATTTGAGATGAGAAAAGTATCATGAAAATATTTAGAGAAAAAAAATTACTTTTCTATTAATTGATGTAAAATAAAAAAGAGTCTATTAGTTATTAGTTATTTTATATTAATATTAATATTTGTTATGTAGTAGTTGGATTTTTACAAGGGATTAAGTAACACAAACAAAAGTTTAAAAAATCACTTTAAGTTTGGCTTAACTATGAGATTATAAATTATATTTGTTCCTAGAAGTTAATAACTAAAATGCTATTCTTATTATATACTAATATTGTAATAATTAGACCATAATTACCTAATAATTGGATTGGTGCATAATTAATACATAAATAAACTGATCTAAAAATCAGCTGATTCATATGTGCATATGTGGTTAACTATCGTTCATTTGTTAGTATCCAAGGGGTTCTTTATGTTTGAATGAGATTTCCTACTAAAATCAATATGCATTATAATTCAGTATCATATTCAAAAGAGTTCTTTGTGTTGAGAAATAACAGAATTTTTTTTAAAGTGAAATGCGTTATATTTTTGTAGTATTATTAGGAGTAAATTTTGTGCTTCTTTATTCTTACGGTGATATGATATACTTTAAGGCCTTATTTGGTTGGTATATAAAGTTTTTTAAGTACAACTTTATACACATCTCTTAAATATAACTTAGGTATATCTATAACTTTACTTATATTTTATTGTTTGGTTGCAAAAATATTGATTAACTTGGATAAATTTATATAAAAATTTATGTTTGATTACTAACTATGAATAAGTATGTTAATTGCACTTAAATTCTTGCTTAAAAAATATGCATAACTTTATTACGCATTTTATCTCTAATAAGATTTTGTGGATAATTTGTCACATGACTTCCTTTGTATAATGTTTGACTAAAATATAAGTAAGTGAGCTTTAATTGTAAAACATATTTAAGAGAGTCTTAATTCATAAATAAATATTCTTTATGTACGAACCAAACGTCATCTAAATGTATAATTAATATAAGTTACCACTAACACTATAGTCTAGTGGTTGAGTTCTAGTGGTTGATATTTAATAGATCTTTTACTATAGCACTGTATACATAGGGTTTGATTGATTGTGATCAACTGTGTTTATCGTGCTATTTTTATCTCAACTTTTAGGTGTGATAAAAATAGTGAGATGCGATAAGATAATCAAGTGAGTTATCTTATTGAGAAATAGTCATTTTGTCGAGTTATTATTGTCGTTTGTTTTATTATATTTCTCATAAATTTTATTTATATATTATTTATGGTGATGTATTATATCATTTTCAAGATTAAGTTTATTTGAAACATTATAATACAATAATAATATATTTTATAATATTCACGTAGTAAAAATAGGTGGACATGAAATATCTATTGGATACTATTTGTGATGATATTTGTATCGTGTAAATTATAATGTCAGTCAAACTATATTTTAGACAAATTTTAAAAATAGTCACGAGTATTAAGTAAGATAATATAATAATTATAAAATTAAATTACAAATATATATTTATATTAACCAATGAAAGAGCAAGAAGATTGATGTGATCATTCTTATTGTTTTGTCACTGCTATTGTAACCTAACACTATTATTATTCTTTAGAAAATTTTATAAATCAAAATCTTATATTTATATACTTTGTAATTCACACTTCGTCTTTAAGATTTTTATAAATTCACCCCTTACTTTTTCCTTATAATTCTCATTTAATACACTTCGTTAATTTAAACGGTACTAACAAACAAATATTCCGTTATAATATATTAAATAATTTATAAATACCTAAACTACTCATGCCTTCTTCAAAGGAGGAGTAGAGAGGAGGAAAGATAGTAGTGTGATATTTTAGTAATTTGATCAATATCAATCAATCAAAATAACATCAGAGTGTTAAATTAGAATTATAGAGAAAAATAAGTGGTCGGCATATAAAATAGTTGGTGTGAATCATAAAATAGTTAAAATATAAGGTGTGATTTATAAAATACTATATTCTTTTATTTTTATTTAATATATTATTATACTTATTTATTTTTTCAAACCAAACATAAGAAAAAAAAAACAAATAGATAGCAGTATCCGGTGATAAATCTATGTTTTATCTCTATTTTTGTACGGACACTTGGTCTACCAAAAATAGTAATAAAATATAAAGTAGATGGCTTAAGAAAGAAGAATATTATAATACAGCCGCAATTAGGAGATCCCCTTTAAACCTGACGCGTGTACTTTCTTCTCGAAAGTTCTACAACCTCACCACCTTGGATCTCTCTCGGTCGGCGGTTCCCTTCCCTTCCTCTCTTCTCTAATCCGCTACAGAGGCAAGGAAAAGCTCATCTATTCGACGATCACACCGCCAAAATTAGAGAAGACGAGAGGAGAAGGAAGAGAGAGAGCTGCCATCAAAGAGCGGAGAAGAGGAGGAAGGTGAGCAGCAGTGACATGGGAGTCGATTACTACAAGATCCTCCAGGTCGACAGGGGCGCCAATGATGACGACCTCAAGAAGGCCTATCGGAAGCTCGCCATGAAGTGGCACCCGGACAAGAACCCCAACAATAAGAAGGAGGCGGAGGCCAAGTTCAAGCAGATCTCCGAGGCTTATGAGGTAATTCCGACTGTATTCCTTCGTTTGCGAATAAATCCGCTTCGTAATTTGTCACAAGACCGGTTTATTTTTATCAGTCTTTGGCAGAACCCACGTAGTAAATTCTTCAAAGATCACTTTTTAAGCCATCCTTTGCGCTTTTCTAGGTTCTGAGTGATGCCCAGAAGCGTGCAGTCTATGACCAGTACGGGGAGGAGGGTCTAAAGGGTCAGGTTCCTCCTCCCGGGTACGGGGGAGCCGGCGGTGGGACCACTTTTTTCTCTGGCGGGGGCGGGAATGGACCCACAACGTTCCGATTCAATCCGAGGAGCGCCGACGATATATTTGCAGAGTTTTTCGGTTTTTCGAGCCCATTTGGGGGCATGGGTGGACGTGGTGGGGGAATGAGAGGTGGATCAAGGTTCCCGGGTGGGATGTTTGGTGATGACGTCTTCGGGTCAGGGTCAGCGTATGGCGGAGAGGGGTCAGTTAACTCGCAGAGGCCCCAGAAGGCGGCAGCCATCGAGAACCGGCTGCCGTGTAGCCTAGAGGACTTGTACAAAGGGACCACCAAGAAGATGAAGATCTCGAGGGAGATTGCCGATGCCAGTGGGTGAGAGTCCCTCTTCTGTTAATTCTGCTGAATTAATTGCTAAAGATTGATTTCTGGCCCCTGTTTATCTTTTGTCATTGTTCTAGTAAATCTTAGGTACTTTGTGTGCATTGCAGATATATTATGGCTAAGTTTAAGAGGGAGCACTTATATTGTGTTATTTAGTTGACTACTAGTAGGAAGCAAGTATTTATGCCTGTTGTGAGTAAAAGTTGCTGCTTCTGTGATAGGTTCATGTTGTCTTACTTGATGGCAAGGAAATATAAGATACAACCGTAGTTCTTTGCTTCAAGTAAATTATAGGTGGTTTTCCAGTTACCAGTAGAAGTGGTTGAGAATAAGTTTTGTCTTGTTAAGATAGATTAGATAGTCTAGTTTCATCTCATCCTGAGAGGTATGGCATATTTGATTACCGTATGAAGTGCGAAGGCTACAGCTTAATTATACTTGTAAGCTTGTCTAATTTAAAGTTTATAGAATGCATTAAGCTTTCCTTGGGTGGTTGAGGAAGAGGCTTAGTCTTAGAAATGGTTGGAGAAAAGGAGACAAATGGCAGAAATTCATTTAGTTCCTACAGAAATTTCAATTTGTTGGATGGAATATTACTTTTTTCTAGTTATTGTCTGCGATATCACTAGTTGCAGCAAAGATGCCTTTTTTATGAACAATATACAGCAAAAGACCCTGGTATAGCCTCTCTTGCTAGCCACTATTATTGAAACTTACATAATGTATTATCAAATGATGTTAAAAGTTCTTAATTAAGTATTTCAAAAGAAATGTTAATAGTTTAGGTTGTTTCTAGGTGCAAGTTTTTTCAGAATGCTATCCTTTCAGCTTTTCATGTGCAGGGGAACAATTTAGTGAAAAAAAAGAGTAATTTCAGATGGACTTGTTTTCACTTTTGATGGATGTAAGGGCCACAAATCAAATTATTGCAGAAATGAATTTCTATAATTGTGCTGTTTGGGGCCAATCCTATAACTCAAGTTTGTAAATCATCAACAATGTCGAGCTTGACAATGGCTTGAGTGCATCGAGGTGTCAAAAATGATTATATCTTGCTACTCTGTTTTCGATTAACTTAGTCTATACCTCTGATTTTAACAGTTATTCAAGTTCATGAGGTTCTTGCCTATTTGGGGTCTACTGTGGAGAAATGTACATGACCTTACTCTCATTTTTTAAGGAGATTATTTTGAAGACTTGAACATACGACCTCTTAGATCAAGGGGCAGGCCTCACAGTCATACAAAGTGATGAGCTCATATCAAATTCCTAAGTGTCCAAAATGTTATACTTGGCTATGGCTTGAGAGAAGTACTTATCATTATTTTGATGCATGTATATATCTTATATAATAATAGTTGGGTGGCAAACCTAAAACTGTTTACTGAACCATATAGCTGACCAAACCTGATTTAATTGACCCAACTAAACTGATTTAATTGTTCCTTACTGTATCCAGCTTAAAATAAGTAAATAACCCTATCGTCCCAGATTTTACTGGATCTAACTGCTGTCTTGATCGAATTAAGCCAGTCCTAGTCAGAATTGATATACTCAATCCATTGTAACAAATAGTTAAGTACGAGAATCTTCATCACTGTGTTGACTCTTAACAACCAAAATTTGGTGTGAACTAAATCGACTGAAATGTAGTGTGGTACACCTTAGGTTCAAACAGTTCTACAAGCTTTGTGGCTCCAGTAGAAGGAAAAACTAGATCTCATATGTTTCTTACATAGATATTTTCTTTTATTTTACCTGGGTAGTGTTTCCTCCAATAACGATTGCTAAAGAAAAGATTTGTGTGCTGCCTAACATTGTATATGCCAGTTGGAAGTCTCATGCTAGTAGGAGAATGATATCAACAATAGCTATATCGTGCCACCATCAGCATGGCACGGCACTCTTGGTGTGCTAGTGGGATGCCCATTGCGACTAGCACGCATTTAACATATTTTTAATAAAAATTTTATGATATTTAGATATGTTTTTAGATTTCGGTATGTCAATTTGGTTTTAGTTTAAATATATGTATTGAAATCTATATTATAGTATTTTATCTTTAGATTATTTTTATAAATGACATATTTTATTAAAGATAAAGCAATAGTTAACTAAAACATTATTCAACATATAATAAGATTAAATACATTCATTAAAATAAATATTAATGATTAAATGCTCTATAATATAATTGAATATATAATAACATTCAACACATAATATTAATTGATAATAATTTAATAATTAAAACTAATATCTAGTTAAATGTAAAATGATAAGGAAAATTAAACACTTCATTTGATGATGAACAATGGAAAAAAGAAAATTTAAAAAAAAAAAATTTACATCAGCACGGAGATCGGCGCGCAACCGTGACGGCACAGGAGGCACACCCCGTGTTAGGTGGGCAGCACAAGGCGTGCTGACCGGCAAGAACATCCTTAGATAATTTCCAAAACTTGCGGGGTGTCGCATGGTGCATACTTGTCCACTCTTTTGCTGTACGGTGTGTGCTGTTCACTGACTGCAGGGATTAGGACTTAGAATTCCAACCACAAAATGAGAAGAATAACACACTTAAAACTAAGTCCAAGTCTGAAGTAAATCTGATAAGTATGAATCTCAATTGAACTACTGTTGCAACTGGGCTTTTGATCGTAATAACTTGGTTAAAAGAGCTGGTTGTCAACCTTTTCCCTCACAGAATTGTATGTGGGCATTCAGGTGAACTTAATAGCTGATTTTATAATATTCAGCTGTTTTTGTCTTGTTCTTACTTTGTTTTTCTGTGTTTTGTTATTCATCTGGTTGTCTTTAACAGGAGAACTATGCCGGTAGAGGAAATTCTGACGATTGATATCAAGCCTGGCTGGAAGAAGGGAACTAAAATCACTTTTCCAGAAAAGGGAAATGAAGCTCCGAACATAATTCCTGCAGATATTGTATTCATTATTGATGAGAAGCCACATGATGTATTCACAAGAGAAGGGAATGATCTGATCATTACGCAAAATATCTCTTTGGTTGAAGCCTTAACTGGCTACACTGTCCATTTGACTATGCTGGATGGCCAGAATCTGACTATCCCTATAAATTCAATAATTCATCCTGGATATGAGGAGGTTGTCCGGCGAGAGGGCATGCCGATACCGAAAGATCCTTCCAAGAGGGGTAACCTACGAATCAAATTCAACATCAAATTCCCTTCAAGGCTGACACCTGATCAGAAAGCTGGGATTAAAAGACTCCTGAGTTCTTAGAGCGTCTCCAACTCTCCATGCATTTAAATACGCACAGAAGTTAGTTGTGAATATATTTTGTTATCTATACTTCAGACTGCTCAACAGATCAATGTGCTGGTAATGTAGTCCATATTTTTTCTTGAAAATCTTATCTAGGTTTTGCATTATATAGTACAATAATAAG
This sequence comes from Typha latifolia, assembly GCF_019914945.1. Taxonomy (NCBI): domain Eukaryota; kingdom Viridiplantae; phylum Streptophyta; class Magnoliopsida; order Poales; family Typhaceae; genus Typha; species Typha latifolia. The sequence goes on along the minus strand of NC_133086.1, from coordinate 15,946,812 downwards.
GTATAGTTAGCCAGCTATGCCATACTGGTTGTCTCTGGATGGAAGAATAGACTCACAACTTGCGATTAGGATTTGTTTTTATTCAGCTTTAGATCCACTAATGTATATATTTTTGTACATGCTGAGCCCGTTGAAGCAAACAGCAGGCTCACCAGGTGTCCTGGTTGAATTATTGCTTTCTATTACAGGAAGTTTTTATCATCTTTGGGAACGTTTGATGCCTCTTTGCTTGTTTTTCTGCTTGCTGAAATCTGCAAATATATTTCTAGAGTACTGTATTCGACTTTCTTCTTTTAGCGTACCTTATATGCTAGCATGGTGGATTTGAGGAGGTATCCAGGGGCTGTTTGGTCGCTAGTATCAAAGCTGCTTCAGATGGAATGTATAGGATTAAAACGTTGCATCTTATAAGAGTTTTTGACCAAACTAGTTCTGTTTTAAAATTTCTTTTTATTAAAATGAATTACCCCTTTTAACTTATAAATATTTATAAATCTCTTTAATTTAGTCTTTCAATTGAAGGTAAAACAGATCTGACGACAAAAACACTGATCAGATTAATGTTTTTATTAGAACCACAGTATATTTGATCCTATTTAATAATAAATTTAAATAATAGTATATTTTGGTAAAACAAAATATAAAATGGGTCGAGTTTGGTCAAAAACTCGAGAATGAACTATTAACTATGCACACTTTGCATTGACACTATTCCTAGTTATCTATCAGACCCGGGCAGAGGCTCTTTGTCGTCATCGATTTCTGAGTCTCGTCGTCCACCCTGACATAGTATTTGGACCCTGACATAGTGTTTGGACCCAGACAGACTAAAGTAGCAAGACTTTTTAATGAACAGCAGAAGGCAGGTAAGAAGTTAAAACTATACAGACTGGTTGTTAAAGAATCTTCTTGGTTGTTCACGTCTACCTTCAGCAATAAGAACCTAAATAATTTAATGTTTACTTGAGATAAAATAAGATCCTAAATATCACAATAAAGAAGCAAAAGAAAGTATAATGTTGCATGCTAATATGATTAACGACAACTCATCAGTAGGTATCTTTATTACATGCCAAAAACTAAATCATACCTCTTTGTATGTTGATTGTCTAAAACGATTCCTTTAGCTGGCATGGGAATAAGTTGCTGAGAATTACAGCACTGTAGAAAATGGAGATATTCAAATAAATAAATAGTGAAACAACTTCATGCTTCCACAATTGCAAGAAGAAAGGTCTGCGACATTGTACTCTTCATTTTTATTCTACATATATACCCTGCGACTCGCCATGAAGCTTCTTCGCAATAAACAATTATTACAGTTGTACAAATTGTCGACAGACTCTAGTCCAAATGAAAGAACAGCAGAGTAAATGAGAGAAATGGGAGGTAACACAAAGTGAGATTCAATTGGTTTACACCCATGCATAGTTTTCTTTTCCATGCTATTGGCTTCTGGAAGAACATACAAAATCTACCATGACATCTGACCTCTCTCGCCGCAGCTTCCCGTTCATGCAGTTTTTGCTTTCTGCACAAAATTATAAGAAACAGTGAGTTTACGTAGACTTATAGTTCTAGATTAGAAAGTACGACTCCAACCAAAGTCAAGTGAAAGAACTTCCATAGGACATAACCCAGTTCATTGGTTCTTCTTTTTTCCATTAAAATGTAATTTCAAAAGGTAGATTTATTGTTAAGTATTTCAATATTGTGAGTACTCAGTCAACAGTTTAATAATAAAATAAATCAGTTACTTATAGAAACGATGCAAAGGAGTTGAACATAATTGAACCGTTGATTTTATAATTCATCCACTCTCATGTTGTTTCTAGATTTTCTAGATGCTTGATTCTCGAACTTACCCTTTTTTCCTCTTCCATTTGGGCTTTAATGTATGAGTAGATAGCAACTCCTGCAATCGCAATGCAGGTACCAATACCTGTTTGTGTTGAGATCTTGTTACCTGCCAGAGAAAGAACAATCAGAAATCGTTAGAATCAAAGGACATAAAATATATACGTGAGAACAATATTTCAAGGTAAACCATTTACATTTAGAATGCTAACACCTACCAAATATTATAATTGAGAAGCCGATCACAAAGACACGCTTCAACACATTCCCAACTGCATGGGTGAGGGGAGCCACACGCTCCAAGGTGTTCGTTGCCAACTGTATTATCCATGGACGTTATCAAAATTGTGTAGTGGCAATCTAAATAAGGTTAATGCAAATGACCTTGATGAAAACATAACAAGCTACATATTTCCATCTAAGATGCAGAACAATTCTAATAGCATCTAAAAGGGAAGACATCATCTATTCATGTATTATTGATTTACATCTACAGTAGGACAGTAACTAAGGATAAGATATCCATACTAGAGTAGTCAAGGAAGGACTTGATTATTATATCAAGTAGAAAGACAAATAACATCTTTGCCGCATAGGCTAATTTAATAAATGGAGCAAGAATTTGTATCCAAGGAAATATCTTGAGAATTCAGTTTTTAGAGTTTAACTTTAGGCTTCATAAAGTAGGTTAAACGTGTCCTAACATAGTTATATGCTCATGACCTCTTAGAAGATAGTTGTAGGAAGTAGGAACTATGTAATCAGATGGCATAACAAATGAGAAAGTCAAAGTAGAGCATGATCCTACTTATGTAACACACTGGAGTTCAAGACAATGAACCAAGCTGGTTCATAATTTAAAATACAGCTTTCAGTACACTAAAATTGAAAGCCCCCAAAGCACCCTGATTGTACCCTTTATAGGGATGCTTTGCAGACAAAATGCTATTTTACTTATCCATCTTATTAACAACCCAAACAACTTGAATTATTAAAACCTCTCATAATCATAAATTTTACTACCTTTTGATGTTTATTGCCTACAAATACACAGATTTCACGTGACCATTATTAGAAAAACCAAAACAATTGGATGCTTGTGGTGACCATGAATTGAGAGAATTAGTAGACACTTGAAACGACTACAGAGTTGCACAAGTACCTGATTGTAGAGGTGATAGAACATTCCCACCCAGAACAGATCTGTGATGAACTTTTGTAATCCTACTTTGGCAATCGCATCCTTGAAGCCAAACTGCATCAGCTGGGGTCCCTCAATCTGTGAATTAGAAGCAAACACAATAAGTTTAGAGGAGAAGATATAGTGGTTCTGGATATTTTTCATGTGATTTTACAAACTTCAGAGAACTCCAGAAAGTTTGCATAAGTAAGCAATCCTCTGTGGTAACTTAAGAGAAAAAAAAAATTAAGCTCCCACTATTCTTTGTTACAAATTTATATGCTTAAAAGACTTCAGAAAGCTTGCAGACGAACGGAATATGCAAAACTTTTAGTTACGTTTGCAAAAAATGTAAGTTTGAACTACTCTTCTAGACCAGTGCAAATAAGATTCCTACTCCATAGTAGAGATATGTACTTATAGAGTATCAATCACATTCCAATTTAATATCTAATTAAGATGGATATGGATCTCAAGAGTCTTTCTTTAATGGTGGCAAATAGAGGTCACACCATAAACCAATAAATATATCACAAGAAGCTTGTGGATGTAGATTAGGTTATATTATTGACACGGTCTAAACTAGAGAGCTTTTACCTGGATACATATTTAACAAAATGTTGTAAATTAAATGATATACAAACTTGACTTGAGAAAACATCTGACAAAACATTTCTTGCCTACACGGGAGTTAAAAGATTTAGAATTGATAACTATCATAATTTGATTATAATAAAAGTAAGAACACAGTGACTAGCATATAGTTTATAGTAATAAAAGGAAAAAGAAGAGATCATGTCGAGGCTAACTGGTAATACCCATTTCACATCAATGAGGAGCTGATTTATAAATATCATAATTGACATGTAAACAGTTCAGAGATAATTTTGAAGAAAACATAAATGCTATTACAATGGCAGCCAATCAGGCAAATACTTACAAGGATTGCAGGGGGAATGCAAACGAAGAGAGCAATAATTGAAATGTATGCATATACATTGGTACTGTCCATGTCAGTCTGCAATGATCAAATGAGTCCTCTTAGTGAAGGAACAAAGGGAAATAAGAAATGTGCATGACAGAGGGGAGCGGGAGCAAACCATTGCTTTCTTAGAGTAGATACTCCTGTAAGTGAAGGAGATGTTAGAAATCATGGCACTAATGAAGCCAACCCAGTTAAAAGACAGTTCCGTGAGGGATGCCATTGAGACACCTGAAAATTTCCATATCAATGTATTAAAATAGAGAATAATTTGGTAGACTTCTGGTAAAAAAGAGAACTATAATCATTTTCTCCAGCTCTATATTTTTAACTTTAAGATCCTTTCATATGACCCTAGTGACACGCAGCACTATAGACTTTGAGAAGAATATTATGATTCTTTCTTAGTCAAATTTATACCTTTTACCAATGACTTGGTCAAGTTTTAAGACTTTGACCAAGTAGTCAGTGAAAAACGATGTAAATACTGAATAGGCTAACATTTCTTTTCAGCACCAGATTCTCAATATGCTATAATAAATTTATTACCAAGCACAACTGGAGCTAGAGATAACCACAGCGTCAGGGGAATTTGTTGTCCAAGGATGAACTGCGAAGCTGCCGCATTGAAGAAGGGCTCCAAGGCTGACATGGAAGTATGAGAAATGTAAACAACTTAATCAAACTAGTAGAAGAAAGATAAGTTAAGAAGTAACTATAGCATAAAAGCCTTAGATGAAAGTACCTTTGATTGTGTGGGTGAATGAGACTGCAACGGCAGCAAAAGATACATTGCTGGTCACATGACCTAGGGCATGGCATACTGCAACTGGAACAAGCAGCTTCAGGATATTTGAATCGATGGGCTGCAAGAATATCAACTCTACTCACAATATATTCTACACTCTCAGCAAGTAATCACATATAATGAACAAAACTAGGTATGGTATGGGCTTGCTCAAGGCTTGACAAATAAGCAAAGCAAAAGCTTCCAGTCATCTTAGCTCAGTACTGCATCTGTTGACATGAAACCAAAGGGCGAATCTAATCATATATCTATTAATCCATCATAGTACATATTATGCCTTGT